>NC_056467.1:12361076-12661076 GCF_008729295.1 Plectropomus leopardus | reverse complement strand
AAGTTTCCAACGTTTCAAAAAACTTTGAAGGAAACTACAGATGCAAACATATAAAATGTTACCGTAATATGAAAAGAAACTAGCTCAAAATCTCAAAGTACTGGAGGTTACTTATGGTCCAGAGGACGAGGATGGCTAATATAGGACATTCAGTTGGAATATTTCTTTCTGAAATACAAACCATTTCCTCTGATCATGTCCAGATCCCCCAAAGCCTGTATCTGATTTAAGATTCCTGTCATAATGAAATGTGGACTGGAATGAAGGGGGGGTAGTCCAGACTCTCAGACCGCTCCGAGGATTCAGCGCACATCACTGTTGTAATACACTTACAGATGAGATGTTGTCCTGAGTCCCTGGGGGACAGGAAATGTCTGAACTGGGATCCAGGAGGAGCTGGTTTGTCAGGAACAAGGGATATGAATCTAAAAGAACAACAAACTAAAAAAGATCCTGGAGCATGAATGTCAGTGGCTCTGTCTGTCCTTTATCTCTCCTACTGTGCACTTTTTCAAACCTATTCAGAGTGTGCTGTCTGTCTGTACTGTCACTGTTTAACCTAATACAAGAAAACACTGCAGAGGAGGTAAACAATGTGTTGAAGATGTAATTTTACTAAATTTTTTACTGTTTTAATATGACTATTTGAACGTTTCAGATATGATACAGTATTTAAAACTTTGAACCGAAGCAAGCAAGGTTTAATTTCTTTTGAATACATGGAAAAAAAATAAATTAGCAACTTGTCCAGAAATGTCCTGTAATTTTTGTAACTTTTTACTAATTTCTTACTCATTTAGGGGTCATTTATTCTTAATACATTCCCTCCTTCCCATTATTTTGAAAGAAATCAAGCCAATTTGCTCAG
This sequence comes from Plectropomus leopardus, assembly GCF_008729295.1. Taxonomy (NCBI): domain Eukaryota; kingdom Metazoa; phylum Chordata; class Actinopteri; order Perciformes; family Serranidae; genus Plectropomus; species Plectropomus leopardus. Next base: position 12,660,208 of record NC_056467.1, on the reverse strand, counting down.
GCACCAAAGGGTTAAGAGTGAGCACAAAATGTGGTTGAAATGTGACACTGCTGAGTTGATATTTGACTATTAAGCACCATGTGAGTCGAAAAATGCATGTGCTTTTAGGCTTAGCTACATTTCTTGATCACTTTGACATTAAAGGAATAGCCTAGTTTGGCTTTTTGGGAAATAGGTTTATTTGTATTCCAGCCAACAGTCACGTCTAGAGCCAAGATTAACAGCAATCACTAGGAGACTCATTGATTACGATCACACCGATTGGCACAAATAGCTGTCAAACATAATGTTAAAACCTTTTTCTATGAAAACAGATATTAGTAGAAAAATGAAGACTCGAACAAGCATCAGGGGGATAAGAGCTGCCTTGAAAGAAACCATCTTTGGGGAAAAATTTTGTTGTGTACTTTCTTTAGTTTGGCCAATGTCCCTTCCGCAAACAGGAGGGGGTGGGGTTTATGACATAAACTGCAGCCAGCCAGGAGGGGGCGATCAGGTGTTTTGGCTTCACTTTTGGGGAGCTCTAATGTCAATCTTTATACACAGTCTTTGGTCTGTATACTAGAGATGGCAAATTTGAAACGTTTCAATACCTTTAAACCATCGCTTTGAAACGTTTTCAAACTTTTCAAAACTGGTTGGCTCTACATTGGCATCTGCTGGTAGAAGCTTGCATTGCACCCATTTATCATTGTTTTTGTTGTAAGCTCCCTTTTCCCCAGCCCAAACGCCTGTATAGCTATAATATAGTTATATGCATCGAAAAGTACAATGCACAGAAAAAAAAAAAATATGTGTGTGTGTGTATCTATTTATATATATAATCTATTGTTCTATTATATGTATGTATCTGTCAATCTATCTATTTTTCTATCCATCAATCTACCAACAACTCAGCTAAATTCGCACAAATGTCCTCCTACTTCCTCGCCACAACACAACACATCAAACGCCCGCATTTCCCGCGATCTTTTAAAACTCTCTGTCCGGGTTTGGTACATGGCTCAATTATCAATCGGTTTGGTACCGATCACGTGACGTTCCGACTGAAGCCGGAAGTGACGAAACGTTTCGAAACAGTACGATCTCGGGTGTCGGATTTTCCATCTCTACTGTGCACTAAATATGAAGCTACGATCAGCAGCCTGCTAGCTTAGTACAAAGTTTGGAAACAGGGATAAACAGCTAGCCAGCGTCAGTCCAAAGAAATATCTCCCTGTAAGCACCAACAGAGTTCATAAATAACATGTTTCCACCTTTGCCAGTTTACCTGGTTTAGCTCTCAGACTGGGCCGGAAACAGCTAGCCTTTATCTGTCCAAAGGTAAGAAAAATCCAAACAGAAACCTCTGAAGCTCTCTTATAATCTTGTTTAGTTTTCTGTAGATACCTTGTTTGCTTATTACATACAAAAGTGGAAAAATGACATGGTGTGGTTTTACATGGGGTAATGGCAAACTCTTTCACAGGATGATAATGCTAACCTCAGTTAACCCTTAATAACCTGGAGCAACATCACTCTTCTTGTTGAGTTCAGATGCCTCTCTTGAAAACATGGGGTAAAGGCCATAAGCAACGTGGCAAGAAATGTCTTGCAATTTGTAAAAAAGAGAAAAAAAGGGTTTTTTTTAAAGCTAGGGAAAATGTATAAATTTAACCACATTACACACACACCCACACCCACACACACACACATATATATATATATATATATATATATATATATATATATATATATATATATATATATATATATATATATATATATATATAATTTCTCTGATGTTTTTCAAAGAAATCAAGCCAATTTGCTCCGGTTTCAAAAGGTTAACCTGCTGTCGCTCTAGCTACATAGTTTGCAACTAAGCATGAGAGTGGTAGCCTTCTGTTATTTCTCAAATGTCAAACTATTTGAAATCAAAGTTTTGTCACCTGAAACTATGTTCTCATTTTCCTATTGTGATATTCTGAACAAAGCAGCTTCACTTATTCTTAGATTTTATAGAATTTTTCCTTTTTTGTGTTGGACAACAAATACTGGATTTTTCTTCTGCTTTATTGTTGTGCTGAAAACTGATTTTTGATGGTTTGATGCCAAAAAAGGAAAAAGTGGCAGGACAGAAGCAGCAGCAGGGAGAGGTGGAGGATAGTACAGTAAAATGAAAAGGAATGCATCTGGAGAAAAAAAGCTAGGATGAGAGGTGACATGAGTAAAGACACGGCTCATCTGGTCAGGCATCTTGCACCCAGATGTTGAAGGAAGAGTTGGGTAATCCAGCTTTGTCACATCCGGCCGGTCAGGGCCAAAATAACAGCTCAGAAAATAAACAACTGACCGGACAGTCTTATGAGGTCACAGACACAAATAAATAGAAAGAAACAAAAGAAAAAACACTTTTTACCCTTAAATAGTCTGATTGGGGCTCAAGACTTCCTGCAGCCGATGTTACCTTCCTTGTCCACTTGGTGTCATCACAGCTCAGCATTTAAAATCAAAGTGCTCTGCATGCTGTTCGAGGAGATTATCCTCAATAATTAAATCGCACAAGTGGTGATATTAACACTTTTTCTCAGAAGTTTGCACTTGTTGTTTCAGTTGTTGAATTTATTGTAGTTGGTGACTTAACCCAGACTTTGACAAAATATGTGTATATTGCTGTGAGATATCAGATTAAAAAGGTTGTTTTTGTCCCTTTAGCTTATTACAGTGTGACCACTTTTTTGTTTTAACTTACTGAGATAAAACTGTTCAAACAGCACCCCTTTGGATTAATCTGGAGGTGTCAAAAGGATGTTGAATATTACTAAGTCTCCTCTCAGTCACTGCAGGCTTTTCTTATTGAAAATGTCATGACTTCTGGATGGATGCCCCTTCACTTTTGCTTCTCTTCCCACATGTCAAAGCCTTAGGGAGGAACACAAAGATGAGATCACTGAGCATTGAACACATATCATGGTGGCAGATCACGAAACCACAGATGATCCTGTTTTTAATCTAGAAATTGAGCATACAGCCATGTCTGACCTGAATAATGCTCTAAGTGAAATGATTGTCGGTGACAGACAAATTTAAATTTCTGTTTCAGGGTCATGCTGTAGGGTTTTAAAAAAAAATCTTATTTTCAAAGCGAGCATCATCATTGTGCCTTAGCAGTGATGAAAGTGAAAAAAGGAGCGCTCCAGCCCTGACATTTCGCTCTGTCTTCTGAAGTAGCAGGCCACCTGTGTCGCTCAGCTGGTTTCATCCTGGCGGCCACCAGCTCTGCAGGTTGTTGGGAAGGAGGAAGAAGTTATAGAAAATCTTCAAAACATTGAACACAGTGCCGATCTCACAGCAACATCTAATCGTTCAATCTATGTGTTTGTGCGAGAAGGATTGATAACCTTAATCCGAGATAGGAAATGGATTTCACGTTTGTCATCGGTGATAGGATCGGCATATTTAATGCATACAGTATATTAAGCTCAGTGTGACACACATTTCAAAGACAGGAAGGCTCAGAGCAGAGGTGGCCATACTGACGATGAGATAATGTGGCTTTATATCCTTTTTATGAGGTGTGTGGTGAGTTGAAATCAGCTGTATGTTTATTTTTAGATCAAATAAGAGGTAAATAATCAGCTTTTATCTGCTGAAATTCAGCCGAGATGAAGGATTTATAGAATTTAATTAATTTATTTAGTTTTGGAATATTGTAATCATATTGTTTTGATTCTCACTTGCCTTTTAAATAGAACAAAGAATTAATGTCATAGAAGGAAATTATTCCAAAATCATCTGGAAAACAAGGTGAGTACTGTATTGTCAAATAGGAGATCCTTTGAGTTTGAGATCTGCTGCTTTTCATACTGTACTGATAAATAAGAATAAATATGTTTGCCTCTCAAGATGTAGGGTAGAAATACTGTCAAAATCCAAAATAAACAAAATTCTGTTATGAAGAGTTTTGTAGCAAAACTAAAAAAAAAAAAAAGCTAATTTATTACAATCAGACCAGGAGACAAAAGGATTTGCAAATGTATTGGCACTCTGTGCTGTATCAGCTGCCAGTTGTTGTGGGCTTGCTTTTGCATTTATACAACACTGTAGTTATTGGCCACAGAATATTTTAGAGACCCAAATATTAAATTAATTATTTTAGTTATTGCGTGCCAGCAAAAGAATAATTCTTTTATCTGAAAAGAAATGACAAGATTGTCAAATATTACTGTAAAAAATGATGTGAGAAAGAAATATGCTCAATAAACATAAAAAAAACATGCGCGACTATAATGGAACAGAAGCTGGTGCTCTCTGTTGGCAGTTAAATTATGTTTGAGGCCGTTTTTTTTCCTCTCCTCCTCAGGGGTGACTTGTATGCTGTGAAATATTATTATCCTTAAAGAGTGCACCTGAAGTCATTATTAGTAGTAAGTAGAGTTTATGCCAACTGCTTGCAGAAAAAGTTAAAAAAAAAAAAAAAGCTAATACATGCATGTAGACCCAAATACACATCATTATCCCTGCAACTTTCTGTTCTATTAAAGAAAATATTTAATCATGAAAACATAAAATATTCAGGGGCTAATACCTGCACACTTAGATGATCAGGTCATTAGCCTTTTGAGAGAATATATTACTATGTTTCAAACATACAGATGGGTGATAAAATACAGTAGAAAATCCTTAAAGCTATTCTCCAAACAATGACTGTTAGTGTAGGTAAGTTACTGGATGTGAATTGTTAAAATGTCCTAAATGTACTAATTTCTCAATAATTGGCACTTGCAAAAACAACATGGTTTGATACATTTGTTTTAAAGGTCCAGTGTGTAGGATTTATGCATATATATTGGCAAAAATGTCATAAAAATGCTTTTTTACTGTAAGATAACCTGAAAATAAGAATTGCGTCTGTTTCCTTGGAATGAGCCTCTAATATCTCCGTAGGGAATGAGTGCATGTCTACGGAGATCACCATGTTTCTACACTAGTCCAGAACGGACAAACCAAACAGTAGATCTAAGGCCATTTGCATTTTTGCGCCCACTCTTGTAGTTAGAAGCTCCTCCGTGACGAGCAGCATCTAAACGTGAATCTGCTTTATTCATTGTCTTCACCTGTTTTAATCATCAGGTCCATTTGTTTCAGAGAGGAAGAGACCTCGGCAGATTATGTGGCTCATAATAAAAAAAAAAAACATCCTGAACAATGAACACTGAAGTAATTCTAACCGGAAGAAGTTTCAGCTGGGTAAATTCCTCAGTCCTCACCACTAGACGATAAAGCTCCCTAAATCCTACACACTGCTCCTGTGAATAAGTATTTAACTGCTGGAAAGATGGTCTTTTCATAAAACTATGCAGTAGAAAGAAGCAAAGACTTTAGAAACTGGTGCTACATGACACCATGGCCCTGATTCGCAAGGTGACGCAAAAATTTAGCAACATAACAGAAGAGATATTTCATGAAAAGAAATCAATTTCTCTCTTTTATGGAAAATTAACTGAACGAGGGAGCTATGGAAAAAGGGGCTCGCAGGTTGACCTTAACACAGAGGTGTGGTCAGATGCTTTTGTATCTGCGAAGAAAATATTCACTTTTACCCAAGAGGTAGAAAACCTACAAACTGCCCTGCAGCCAGTAAATCCTCCCACTGGAGGGTGATGTAATGTAAGTTTGTTTCAACATTTTTTTCTCAGGGAACAGTATGATGGCAGGCAGCTCACAAACAATCAGCAATTACTTAAAAGCTTAAATATGTTTCTGAAAACATTTGAGGCGAGTAATAGGCAACATAGTAAAATAATTTGTTTCATATTTGATCAGCGTTGCCTAGTTTTACTGTAATTTTTTTTCAGCCAGGCACCTACTCTATGTTAAAAGGTTCTCTTATAACAGCCAAACAGTGCACTAAAATATGTGGATTTGAGCAGGGAGATGTAGGCGCTGGTTAGTAATTTACACATACTTTATGTTTATTATCATCAGTACTGAATTTTAATTGCTGTAATGTGACATGAGCAGTGAAACTATCACGTCATTTCCAATCAGGATTGTTGTTTAGAAGTTCTCGAAGCATCAAGCGGTCACTGTGCGGTCAAAATGAACCTCCGACAGTATAACTGACACTGATGCAGGCTCTGCGTGAATGTTTTCACTCACTGTGATTGATGATTGTTTTGGCTCTCCTCTGACTGATCCTTTGACAGTGCGAACGACTCATGTGATTGGTCAGATTATATCCAAGTGTATATGCAAGGACCCCCCGAATACAGTGGACACGCTCAGGGCCTTTTATGGGAACGTCAGGGCCGTTTATTTTACAGCTAGAGTCCAGAGTACAACAAACAGCGCGCTGCCTCCTCTGTAATCAGGTACAGGATGTCTGCTGTCAGAACATGTGGCTGAGCATCGGAGCGCTGTCGAATGTAATAATCTTGCCCATCGTCTGTCAGCACACTTTATTGAACATAATCACTCTGTCTTTTCTCCTCACTACAAAAGGGACCGAACAAGTCAGAGGTCACTCTGTCAAGATGAGGAGGGACGACTCAAACTCCGTGCTACTGAAATAAGAAACATCCTCAGGACCCTTGCCTCCTGTCAGTCTCAATGTATTATACAGTCTGACCCGAGGCCTTTCTGTAATTGCCTGTTACATAATGTTACATTAGTCTCATGCGCTAAAGATGCTATACGTTATGTTGTTTAGTATGTACGTTTAATGCGTATTTTAGGTTTTGTTATTTCTTAAACTCAAAAGGTACAGACAGTATCTTGCTTTATGTAAAAGCAGGACAGAGGAAAAAAACACCATTGCAGTTCAGAAGAATAATAAGAGCTATAGTAGAAGCCAGAGCCCTTTTTATTACTTATTATTCTAGTGCACTAGTAGTAGCATGAAAGGCATAACTGTTCATTTTTGGGGTGGTTTGGGGGCATTGGACTTGGAACACGCCCCCCTCAATATTTATCAAATCAAACTTTATTTATAAAGCACTTTTCATACATTTAATGTAGCACAAAGTGCCTCACAAGTTAAAACATCTGCATTTGCAGACTTTTTATTTGGCTAAATCAAAGACATTTGCACCATAAACTGGTACAGAAGGGGCCAAAATTGGTAAATAAAAAGTGGATATAATGCAGTATATTAACTCTGAGTTTCATATGTGCGTTACACACAGAAACAACCCTGTAAAATGTTGTCTCTTCATAATAGCAGGTATGTGGGTTTATGTATTGTTATTTATTTATTTTATGTGACTGTATTTTGACATTATTTTGTAAGAAGTGTTTTATTTATTTTACTGTGCTGTTAAAAATGTATTTATTACATTGATCTTCCTTTCATTTTACAGTGGACTTTCTCTCGAGAAGGCGCGGGGAGCATTAGATACGGAAGCAACCCTGTAAAATATTGTCTCTTCATTATTGCAGAAGTGCTGCTAATGGTGAATGTGCACAACAATAAAATGCTCAAAGGCATCCCAGGTAATGCTGTGTGATCCTTCCAAAACACAACGCAAAGTGAGATTCATTACGTAAGTACTACACTTAAGTAGATGTACTCAGTTACATCGCACCACTTGCAATTAATCTTTGCAGCTTTTTGGTTAAATTCTGTAAAATTTACATTATTTTTTAACACAGCATTTTCTACTTTTTTCTTATAATCATGTTAAAATAATTTTAATGCCTTCATATGACAATATAGACGTTCTGTACACATCTCATCATCACGTTACATACTACTGTTTAATGAACTGACCTCACTGAATTTATCAGGGAAAACTTTCACTCTCTTATCGAGAACAGTTGTCTGTGCAGCTCCTGTTCTGTGTATCAACATGACAAGTTATACCAGTAAGGGCTTTTATAAATTATATATTTATTTATTTTTGTAAATAAGTATGATACTTTCTGGAATGAGCAAATCATGTTGTCGGCACATAAAATAAAATCCCTCTTAATGAGGACCGAACAAAACATTCCTGCAGCCTGAAACATTATCTTTAGTCATCAGATCCTCAGGCAGCAGGAGCTCTTTGCAGGTGATCTTGTTAAAGCTCTGCACATTGTCAACATTCACACTTTTCAGTGATACAAAGCACAGCATCGCCTCACAGAGAGCTCCTGTCTTTGAAAAGCCCCAGAGAATACTGGGAGCTGAACTGAGGCTGACATTACTGAAATCCATCAGGCTCAGAAAGATGCAGCTCGTAGTATCGGCCGGTTTGGGATGCTTAGACATTGTCCAGGGATTCTCCCTTCAAAGAAACAATAGACGTCCACTTTCAGTAAATATAACACCCTGCCCTGTGTTTTGAAAACCTAAGCCTGCTGTGATAAAAGCAGATTTAGTTTGAGCTGCAGTTTGAGGCAGAGAGACATGATGCAGAAGTGTGCACTCACTGTGAGTAGAGGGTCAAAGGTGAGTGGACAGGCTGTCGGTCCATTGAGTCGTGTTGCCACAGTTGTGATTATAACCTTGTATGTGAATCTTTTGGCCATGTAGACCTTTACCGTATTAAATCATCTTTTTTTCTTAAAGGGACAGTTCACCCCCATATCAGAAATGCACATTTTCCTCATACCAGTAGTGTTATTTACATATTTAGATTGTTTTGGTGTGAGTTATATTGGCTGTAGAGATGTCTGCCTTTTCTCAAATATAATACAACTAAATGGCAGCTCCAGAATATATAAACATTTGAAAAACTCAACAGCAATGTCTCTTTCCAGAAATCAAGACAATCCACAGACCTTGTTGTGAGCAGTTTCATGTAGGAACTATTTTCCATCTACTAAACTACAACTGCCAAATTTATGGCTGTGTAGAAGAACCCAAGCATCTTCCTCTACCTCACTTAGCAACACTGAGCAAGCTAACATCACAGCTCAGCTGAGGAGGACGCCATTAATGTTAACGTCTTACACTTTCACACGCACAAGCCCTTGAGTAGATTCATGCATCTTTCTGCGTGGTGATTTGGTTCGCTGGTTTACTTAGGTAGTAAGAAAATAGTCCCTACATGAAAACAACAAGGTCTGTGGATTACCTTGAGTAATCAGGTCATGATTTCTGGAAGGTGACTTTGCTGTTGAGTTTTTCAAAAGTATGTTTTTTATCCATTATATTGGATAGGGCAGACATCTCTACAGGTAATAGCTTAAAAACTTGGCAACTCACACCAAAACAATCTAGATCAATAAATAGCAACTGAGATAAAAGGAAAAATATGTATTTTTGATTTTGGGGTGAACTGTCCCTTTAAATCCACCATCATGACAGCGATATTGACCACATCACTGTTGACATTCGTGTGACAGCAGACTGTTTATTTCTGCTGGGAGACACTGCACTTGGTATTCAGGAAGCAAGCCAGTGACAGAGGGACACTTAACCAGCTTAGACAAGGTCCTCAGCCACAGTGAAGTCCATCACCAGAGACAACACTGAGACATCTGACACAATGAATCAAACTGCATTTTTCTGTTTGTTTGGTTTTTGCTGCTGGTCAGATTTACACTCAGGTTTATGGTTGCAGTCCATAAACCTTATTAAAACTATGACTATTATCAGCATGTAGCGTAGGTTTGAAAGGGTATATTACTAATTTAACTTAATGGAGGTGCACAGAATATAGCGATGATTAATTTCATTAATTTGTTACTGGTGGGTGTATTGATTTAGCTTTTTCATTAGCTCCATCTCCATTTTCCCTGGAGGAACTTTAAAATTACAATTACACGTTTCTGTTTACTTTATTAAAACAAATGTTTTATAGTATTGAACTTCGAATTGTAACCTAATGAATGTGCTCTGAGTTTACCGCTTCATCCATCAAGTTTGGTCGTTATTGACATCATGGCATTTTGGCCATTTACGTCATGTTTTACTTTTAAAACAAAGTCTAGCCAACTTCTAATATGAAGTATAATTAGCCAAACTGGAGTCACCCTTCTGCTGGTATTTACTTTGACCTAAACTTGCATTTGTCCTTGAGTTAACCTGTTCATGCATCCTGCCGCGTGGCCACTTGGATTGGCTTTCTCTCTGATTCTCAGCATGTCCAGATAAATCCCTTTTAAATTTCTCCTGTCACTTTTTCCATACAAGAACAGCCACATCAGCCTCCAGCGAAGGAGCCAAGGATCACTTAATCAACCTCTGACTTCAAGGTTTGCAATCTTGTCTGTCGTCAGTGTTTGTTTAGGAAGGTATTGGGGTCTGCCAAGCCCAGGAGCTACCACAGAAGTTGTACGTAAAAATCACCTTGGTATTTTTATTGTTTGTGAATTTTAACTTCTGGAGACCTCAGAATTATTTTAAGCGACAGTCTTAAAGGAGGAGAGAGTCGCTACAGAGTTCAGAGAGCTTGTAGGGCTGTTTCCATTAACCGTCACCACAAAGGACATTCTTTTGGACTGTAACAAGACACCTTGTCAGTTGTCTTCATCCTTTATTCAAGGACATCTGTGTCTGTGTGTGCATGTGTGTGTTTGTGTGTTGCATGTGTCTTAGTAGTCCCTAGACTGCACCCCCCTCTGGGTTATCTGCACTTGCCTGTCAACATGTCGCATCCCACCACAGCTCTGTTCCTGGAGAGCCAAGGCTGCAGTCAGTGCTGAGGGAGTAGCTTTCCAAGGTGTGTGTGTGTGTGTGTGTGTGTGTGTGTGTGTGTGTGTGTGTGCATATGTGTATTTGTAACATTGAGAAATTGAAATATCCTTGCATTATAGACATTTGCTGGCGATGACCCAAACAAGAGGCACAGTGGTCCACATGCATTCAGTCTCTAATATACAAATTTAGTGCAATTAGAAAAACAGACATTTCCTGTTAAGTCCATATATTTAACTAACACATGTATATTTAAATAAAACATTTTAAACCTCCGTCATTGATCAACAGATTTTTATCCTAAAACTGCGGGTGACCTTGTGGAGCTGCAGTTTTTCCTCTTGACATTACATATGACTATTTAATGAGACATTGTCCTTGGACTCGTCATTAGGTGTCACAGCTTGCTCAACACATGAATAAATAAGGCACGGAAACTGCTTCAGGGGAGATGACAATGACATGAAAATACAGAGGTAGCACTTGAACCAAATGGACTTTTCATGAATAAAAAAAGATGTCTGTGGGTAATTTAAAGTGTACAGGCAAAAGCAAATATCCCATCAAACCTTCTTCACCTCTGGTGGTAATGAGAGGCTTCAACAGCTTCAAGGGAAGCTAATCCAGGGCTCTTGATCAAAAGCAGCTAGGTCACGCAACCCAGATTTTGGCTGTATGAGCCTTATCTCCTCCAGAAAGGCTCTTCTTTAGTGTATGTTATCAGATTTTTGTGTGGAGGTATTGATAGTGAAAGGAACGATCTGAAAGAAATCTGTAATTTAAACCTGCAATGACACGGATATCTGGTGAAGTGTGCCAGACAGCAAGATTTGGTTTCCTGGTGGAGGCAGGAAAAATTTAGCTACAGCCAGCAGGCAGTTATCTTAGCTAAGCAAAAAGACTTGAAATATGGGGACTGCCTAAAAACTTAGTATTTCAATCTGTGATGGTACTTAATGTTTTGCATCGTGGAGTGTTGTGTGCCTGTCAGCTTGCATAGGGTCATCTTGTTGCCTTTGGATAAACTAGCAAAATCATAACCTAAAAAGTTATTTATTAACCCAGTCTTTGCCTTAAGTCCAAGATCAACCCTACGGGAGACCTGACACCTCACTGTAGCTTCAAACTGTGATTTAAATGTTTTTTTTTTGTTGTTGTTTTTTCAACTTATTGGCATCAAAGCAAAATAGGTCTGGATTTCTCTGCAGGAAAGCAATTAAATATATTCCCCAAAATGTCATACTATTCCTTAAATTTGACACAAGCAGTCCAAAAGCTGAAATGAGCCTGAAAAAAAGAGTTGTGGAGTATGTAGATGAGTGGTTTCATGGGATGAAATGTGGAGAGGCTGCAGTGCCAGCCAAACATAACCTCTGACAAGAGTATCTGTGTGATTCTCTCTGTAGTTTCACTTTGGTTGACAGCCATCTCCACCTTTCAGACTCACTATACGTATTTAATAATATTGGATTCCTTCCCTCACTCCTTCCTCCTTCTGACCTTTCACAGTGGTTACATCACAATTCCCCGTCACAGCCTGACATTTCCTTCCCTTCCCTCTGTGTTTCATTACAGGCCTTGTGGGAGCTAACAGCAAGGCCCGGGAGTTCAGGGGCCAAAGCAGGGGGTCGGCCTGCGTTTGAACGGTGGCGTTATTGTTAAAGGAAAGAGGAGCATCCGTTTGGCTGCCTGGGTTTGTGAAACTCTCTGACGCTCATGTCCTCAGTGGACGGGAGAACGCAGGATGACAGCAAGACATATAGATACAAAGGCCACTTTAGTGGCGACCAGCATGTCCAAAAGACTGACTTATGTGCGTAACCTTTTACTGCCAGTGTGATTTAATGTTAAAATAACATATGTGGTCTGTTTACAGAGGGAAGGGGTTACTGGTAATGAGTTATACATACAAGCTTTAACCCTTTGAAATCTAAGCATGTTGGCTGTCTTTTCAAAAACATGAGAAGAAGGCAATTTGCAATTTTATAAAGAAATGACCCCAAAATTTGCAATAAATTTTTAAAAAGTTACAAAAAAATAATCAGAAAATTAGCGACAAAAATAAAAGAACAAGAAAAAGAAAGTAAAAAAACAATAACAAATGTGACTTGAAAAAGTACTTAAAAACAATAAAGATTCTTAAGTATAACTTCAAATATGCTAGACTGATCATCTAAAATTTAGCTTTTGGGATTTTTTCCCAGCTTAAAAAATCCCCAATGACTAAAAAAATATACCATTTCTTGCAATTTGTTATGAGTTACAAGAAAATTAAGCTACCTAAAATTTAACAACAAAAGAAAAGGAAAAGAAAGCATTTAAAAACAAAAAAGGGTAAAAACAAACAAAAAAGAAATAAAACAAAATAATTAATAAATATTCAGATAAAATACTTAATAATAATTACTATGAAGATAGTTTTCGAGACAATTTGGCCCCTGGTTTTAGTTTTTTGTTCTTGAAATTTGCTGGACATCTCTCACCAAATTGCTCATTGCCTTTTGAACCAATTTTTCAGAAGAAATCAAACCAATTAGCTGCCTTTGTTTCAAAGGTTAAATGCATGTGGAAGGCATCTGAAAGAGGCACAAGAAAACTGATGTTGTTCCAGGTTTCAAAGGGTTAAATATGGCCAGATTATTAAGTTCAAACATTTTTAAATGTACTTTTACATTCATACATTTTTGCACCACTTAACAGCACAGATGGGAGATCCACCATTTGTGGGCTTTTGGCTGATTCTGACGTAAGTTCAAATATGTTGTTAAATGAGTCCCTGGCTTTGCACTGCTCTATTTTAAGCTGACTGTATCTTGTCAATCAGGACGTTTAACAGCTTTAGTTAACAAAACTGCATCTCAAACATGCATGTAAACAACAATTTAATTCTAACACATACTGCATTCTGGTTTTGGAAAAAGCTTCACATTTTATACATTGTCTGGCTCACACTGACTGAGCTGGTGTGACAGATGGATTTAAGGCGGTTACGGTTTGAGGTCTGATCACTGAAAACAAAAAAGTGTGTCTTTAACTTGACCTCACTTGAACAGTCATTTGGTACATGTTGGATGAAAAAATACCTTTGTCAGTTTCTGTTGTGGTATTTTTAAAGTATTTTACTACAGATGAAAACAAGAAAATCCAGTCAACACCAGCTTCCCAGTATGGAGGTGTGTATTTCTTTAGGAGCTCGGCACTTTAAATGCATAGGATCTTACTGCATCTGTCTGTATTATCACTCGTCTGGGAGTGCCTCAATCAGGGTTGTGCTGTTTCTCCCTTAGTGAGCTATTCATTTTAGCAAAAACACACATCACTGAGCCACTCAAGGTCATACTGACTGCATTTATCATCAAAATATTACATGATGACCATTTGAATCAGGAGGCAAAGCTGGTGTAGTGGCAATGATATAAAAACCAGATGATCAGTTTTTTGATAATGTTACATTAAGGGCATGCTGCTCTTTAGCTGAATTGAAAATGTAATTTTGATGACGCATTTGTCCCAGGCAATCATGATTGCTTTTTTTTTTTAAATAAGCAAGAGGGATTTATTCATGTTCATCCTTCCCTCCGTGACACTATCATGACAAATTCAAAGTATAATGCTAAGTCAATACAATATAAGATAAACAGTTAAAAGTAAAACTGTACAGCCATGTACAGTACAACAGGTAGTGTGTTTCATTCACAATCCAGACTTACTGTAGTTTTCAGTCCTGAAAAACATTGCGTTACCTACCACAGGTTTTTTAGGCTGCACTGCCTGCCTAAAGTTAAATACAGTTTGAATATATGGAACCTATAGAATAACCTTTGAATATATGAAATGAAAGTTTAAGTGTATAGAATGGAAGTTTAAATATATACTATGAAACTAGAATATATGGAATGAAGGTTTGAAGGTATGCAGCAAAAGTTTGACCTTGAATATATGGCGTGAAACTTCAGTATATAGAATGAAAGTTTAAATAAGAGCTGTCAAACGATTACATTTTTAATCACATTTTTAATCACTTTTTTTCAGTTCCATTATTGCGTTTCAAAACAGTTATAGTTCATAATGACAAGGCAAAGAAGTTCTTACTAGATTGTCTTAATCAGGGATCAAATAACAGCAAAAAACTGCACAGGACTACCATAAAGTAGACATGTCTGTAAAGTGGAGACTCCTGGGTACCCATTGAACCCATTTTCACTCAGATATCATGGGTTAGGAGGTCAAGGGACCCTGTGAAATGACCATGCTGTTTTTCCATCTGCAAAATTTAGCCTACCTTTGGAGCGTTACTCAGCTCCCTGACTGAAAAGCATGACATGGTTGGTACCACTGGATTCCTTTGGTCTTCTTGTTTCGTATGATACCAGTATCATCACTCAGCCCAGTACAGTCTCTTAAAGACAAGAATTTCAGCTAGTAATTAACATGATAAAAAAAATAGAAATAAAAAAAACTGGTTATGGACGGACCTTAATCGCATTGTGATTAACGCCTTAACATTGACAGCCCTGGTTTAAATATATAGAATGAAAGTTTAAATATATGGAGTGAAAGTATGAATATAACAAGGACCTGGTGTTGTCTTTTCTTTTTCGAACATTAGATAAAATAGGATGTTTATGAAAGAATTCATAGTATTACACGTGGTAACAAATTGGATGTTAAATATTAAAACAGTATAAATATTACAACCTCCAAATATGAACACATTGATAATTTGACTTTGGCGTGCAGCTGAAAATGCAAATGAGCCGGTAAGTATTTCCCTCACTGTGTCCTCAGGCTGTCGCTGTCCTTAAATGCACTTTGAAAACATTCTTCTGTTTATTTCCAATGCTGAGTGGTTTTGTGCGCTGACTTGGTACCAAAGCTCGGCTTATATTTTATGCCCTGTGTGGTCCATGATAAGGGTAAGAAATTTGAAGAGCTGATGGGATATGAGGCATGTCTGGAGAGAAAAAAAAAAAACAGCTCCAAAAATCACTCACGTCCTGTCTCTCTCTCACACACACTCACATAAATTTATAATGCATACACTGGAGCACAGTCGTACTATCTTGAGGAAGTCAGACGCTGAAGTGCTTGATTTGCCTGCAGTCTTCAGTGTCTTGGTGTCAAGGGTCACTCACTCATCCTCTGCGATAGACCAGAGAGAAATTGTGCGTAGCCGCTAGCTTGTAATGAAAAGATCAGTAGGCTTAGTGATAAGGGGAGTGTACTGAAAAAGCCAAGAGTATAAAGCTACTTTACATAAGGGCATAAGGTTACCAGTCATAAAACTTCATGAATTGAGTCGTGGTCCTGTGATGAGTTGGTTGGTTTAATATATATAATCTATGTAGCAGTACAAGGTAAAGATTTGGCCCAAGATAAATGGGTCAGATTACTCCATATTAACGTTTGATCCTTTTTTCTTAGTTAAAATGTAGATGCTCTTTGTGATTATCTGTGCCACTTTCACACATAAACACGGTTACATTAAGCACATGCAAAGAGAGCAGAAAGCACAGAGCCAGATGCTGTAGGACATTTTCAAATCTGATTTGTCTCTCTGTAACTCACTTTACCTTATCCCCAGTGTCTTACAAGTTTTTGACAGGCTAAACAAACAAATACACAAACATGCTTAGACAAAGGAGGGAGCACCCCTGGTATAAGCTCAGATTTGATGAACAAAAATAAAGCAATGTCAAAAGTCATGCTAGCGTCTGTGAGGGAGTCCTGTGGCACAGTGGTGCTTTAGGCTAAATGCTTTGTCATGTTAATCATCTAAGTTGTAGCATGGCATCATGCTAACATTTGCTAATTTGTACTAAACAAAGTAAAGTGGAGGCTGGGGATGTAATTCAATTTAAATGTGTTTGCTCATAAACCAAAGTATTGGACAAATTTAAATTTTGAACTGATGATGTGGTGTTTGATATGGAAAGTTATTACCAAAGTTATTACAATTCATCCTGAGTGTGACATGACTGTGTGCCAAATTTTAAGGCAGTCCATTCAATAAATGTCGGGACATTTCCCTCTAAGGAAGTGAACAGGGTGTAGGATTTAGTAGCATCTTGAGTTGAGGATTGCAGATTGCAACCAGCATCTTTCGGTTAGGATTCCTAACACTGCATGTTCATTTTTTCAGGAGGTTTTTATCTAAAATATGATAAGATAAACACTTTAGCCACTAGTGTGGCATAAAGTACACGGAGAGCAGCAGCTCTGAGAGCACAGAGATTGGGGTGAACTCAAAGGTTGGCACTGGATGTGCTATTCCCACAGAAAAGGAGAGGAACTCATTGATGATATTAACCCTCTGAAACCTGGATCCACATCAGTTTTCTTGGGCTGTGTTCAGACCCCTTTCACAAGCGTTTAAACCTTTGAAACATGAGCAAATTGGTTTGATCCCTTTTAGAAAAAGGCAAGCAGCAACTTGAAATGTCCTGCAATTTGCAATTTCTTGTTACATTGCTCATTGCCGTCTTTTAATGTTTTTTTTTTAAATTGAATCCAACACACTCACTCCAATATAAATGAAAATGAAAAATGTTCCTGAATCCTTAAAAGTGGATAACAAAAACAGTCAAATCGGACAGCACTCTAATTGAAACATATTTTTATTGCCACACGAATGTGGCAATAAAAATGTGTTTCAATTGGAGTGCTATCTGATTTGAATGTTTTTTCTAGAGAAATCAAGCCAGATTGCTCGGGTTTCAGAGGGTTAATGAGTAAAACAAATTAACATTTTGAAACGTCTGATGCAGTGATTCAATAATTTTCTTATATATATGAGCAGTTGGAGGAAATCTTGTCTTTGATGATCCTGCATCTGCAGAAATGTTGCAGTCCCGAACACTTTAAAATATATGTTTCTGGCACAAAGCTGTACACGTATACTTGACCGTACAACCAAGATATTGTTGCACTTTTCACTGTCTGCAGGATTCCGACTGTTTGGGATGTTGAAAGAGCCACAATGCCTCGCTGACTGAAGTGAACACACCACATGAAAAGCTATTCATTTTCCAGCTGAGTGGTGCAGTTAGCCTCCTGACAGGCCAGTCATCCACATGGTTAGAGAGAGGCTGAGAGCTGCAGGGCTGCACAGAGGTGGAGAGCCAGCAGGAGAAAACACAGAGAGAAAGCAAGAGAGGAGAGACCTCAGCTGAAGGGTTAATGAAATCCAGCAATCCTTGAGGGCAGATTACTCATCTCTTAACGAGCTTGCTCTCTCACCCCCGCCACCCCTCCATCACAACCCCCCCTCTCCTGTTGACTCTCAGTACCACCAGTCACAACTGATTACTGTTTCTGAGTTTACCGCCTCAGGTACCCAGTCTTTTGTCAGACTCCACATCCATAAGAAAAAGTCTGATAACTTGTGCTGTGTGGAGAGAGTGTGTGTGCAGAAAAGCTTAAAACGAGGAGGTTATTCAAGGCAACATTTGCTTTAGGTCTAATAGAGCTTTAGCTTAACTTTTAAGAAGGTGGAGAGGTTTATGGCCATTACTGTGACACCCTAAGCCCTGAATCTGCACCTGAGATGATTTTGGTGCCTTTTACAGGTCAGACAGTCGCAGAAAGTTTATTATGCCTAATCATTAGTGTGTGGCTCAGGAAGTAGAGCACATCGTCCACTATTGAAAGATTGGTGGTTCAAACCGCCTCCATTCTGCATGTTAAAGTATCCTTGGACAAGAAGCATTTTGAGAAGTCAGATGACTAGAAAGGTGGCGTATACTGTAAGTGCAAGTCCATTTACTTGTCCCCCATCACCAATATTTATGATTAGGACTGATGCTGGTTAAAAAAAACTCAATGAAATCAAACATGGCAAATAAAATAAGACCTCCTGATTTTGAAAAACGCATTTTGTTTTTAGAGTGTTATGAGTGTGAACATTTGACACTGCACAAAAAATAATGCGTAAAAATCAATGCTGCTACTAGTCATTGGTATATCCAAGGCTTTGACAGTTAAAAAAGTGGAAAAGTCAATTTTATGTGTTGTATTGGTCCTTTAAATTTGTTTAAATAAGTAAAAGGGAGTGGGTGGGCTATAATCTTTCAAAAATAATACTATGAATGAAATCAAGTCATTCTGAAACAGCTATTCAGTGACAAAATAAGCTGCAATCACTTTGTGCCAGGTTGAAAAAGTGCATTTTACGTGTCGTATTGTTGTATTAGTACACTCACACAGATAAAAAAAAAAACTCATTCATGTCACCTCCCGGGCTCCGTAGCTTTTGCTGCTGAAGCGGCCCGTTTAAAGCGCCAGTACCCGCCCCTCTGGTCCGCACTGTGGCAGCTGCTGCTCTCCTGCTTCCAACACTATTATGTCGCTCTCCAGGAGGTTTTGTGGAGAAATAATTGCTTGGAGTTTTATTTTTGGCAATTTGGGACCTTGGCTATTTTTTCCACAGAGGATTTATCTTCCACTAGACGCTGAGGACAACCACTGCCGCACTTTGGCAAAGTAAGTCTCTGCTAACGTGCTAACATGCATATTGAGAGTGTTATGTTTAGCTCTGTTCAGTCATGTTTAGCAGGGTTAGCTAACTAGCCTAGTAGCTGTACATTTGTACCAGCAATGTGGCTGCTAGTAGTTTTGCTAGTTGGCAGTGCCCTGGCTGCTAATGCTAGCTCTTTGCTGCTGCTGTCAACAGGTGAGCATGTTTCACTTTGCGGCTAAGCTAAGTTTGTCTTTGCTGTCTGGCACGCGCAGTATGATGCTAACCTGTGTTGTGGTAAAATGTGAGTTGTCTTGTTTGAGCATTACACATTGCTCATTTTAGGTTGTTGCTTCTTTGCAAACAGGTCTGTATCTTGTCAAAGGGTAATATTGTTTGCTGTATTCAAACTCAAAAGGAGTATTGAATGGCATTCAGCTACCAATACACGGTTTTGGATTTTTTCCCCCCAATATCCAATATGCCAAGCAACAGGCCTAATTTTGCTGACAACCCCCCAACTTAACTTTAGTGATCATTAAATCTTTTCTGTAGTCTTATATCATATTATGCATACTCTTATTGTGATGCCCCAGCAGCAGATGGTGTCTCCATCTGCTGGTAGGTTTGATGTTTTGTACATGTTCACTTTGTCAATTAAAAAAAAAGAGATATTGGTTTGTGATATTGGCTGAAATCAGCACGTTGGCTTATTCTGATATTTCATTTTAAAGCCAATATTTGCTGATACTGATGGCATGCTGATATTATTGCGCATCCCTACATTAAAACAAAGCATGGATGGCTTCATGCACCTATAGGACATGTTGTTCCCATTTTTTCCACACACAGTACATCATGTGCAGCTACGTTTATGTAACAGCTTGCCTTCAAATCATAATAACATCTAAATTGCTGAGCTCCTATTTTATACTGTGACGTTACGCTGCTGCTACACTCAGTCACTTTAATCATCAACCTCAAAATCACACCCATGATGGTCATGTACTTATCATACCATTTCATAAGAGACTTTCTGCCCTAAGGCATGGATTTTTGGTGATTTTAATATGCTCAATAGCTGAATTGTGTCTCAGCCTGCTGCTGCATATCAGCTGGATGGCCTGGTTTATTTATTTATTTTTTTAACCTCTTAATCTACTAGACTAGAAGATTCCACATAATAGCTGGCATCGCACTCTGTATCTAATGTGATTTTGACGGGGAAGTTGATTATGACCATCGCTCCCCAATCTCTGCTGTGCTGAGCTCGCTGTTTGCTGGAGGGGTCAGAGCCTCAACACCAAATTTAATCTCAGTATACACATTCTGCATTCATGTAATAAATCTGCTCCCTGTCAGTTGGTTTGCTGAAATAGTGAAAGACGCAAACAACAACACACCTTATTTACATCCATACACAAAGATAGAGAAAATATTGTTTTGTAAAAGATCAGAGATGAACAAATATGGCTTCCTGCTTTTTACAGTGTGGTTGACAGAGGCTATACAGTATGTTCTTTCTTGAGTGCAGAGAAAACGTCCTGATAACACAGTGTTTTCAGTTGTCTCTTCTAGGCTGTATGCTACTTCTTTTTCCCAAAAATTGATGCCCCCTTACTTGTTGTTTTGCTTTTGCAAGAGATGACAGAAATTAGAGAGAGAGAGAGAAAGATGCTCTTTGGAAAGCCAGGAAGTCACCACGACCTCTTTCCATTACTTTTTGATGTTTTATAGATTAATGAGTCTGTTAAATCAATCAGTTAAACAGTGCTTTGATCCAGCTCAAAGCACCATCCTACCTTAGACCAGTCTCAAAGAACGGCTAGAGTGGCTGTCAATAAACCCAACCTGATCCCATCACCACAGTAGTAAGTAGTTTCCCATGAGTTTTCTTTTCTTTTCTCTTCTTTTCTTTTACCAAACATGGCCATCTCCTGCATAAAACTCATTTTCCTGTTTCTGGTTGTTAACATGTAGACACGTGTGATGCTAATATCTCACATTTACCAAGAAGAAAGAAGATCATGAAGGCAATACCCCAATAATCTGCACAAAAGCAGGGGTAAAGTGTTTTGCACCATGTTAAAAAACAAATAAAAATGACTGACAGACATTTTTTTTTAGAAAAGCTGCCATGAAATCAGGCAATTTAAACCACAACACCCCCCCCCCCCCCACCTCCCCGCTGTTGCTATACATAAATATGAATAACAGAAAAAAATAATGCATAATGAAGAGTGCATATGTGTTTATTTATTTAAAGCAGCAAACAGATGTTCCTTAGTGTGGACCTACGGTTGTTCTTTTGTTGCTTTAACTGTGCAGCCACAAAAAAGTGCTTCAACTGTAAAACATATGAAAGATGCTTAATTCCACTTTGTCCTTGTTGTGGTTTCGCTCATAAATAAAGAGATTTGTTTGTCTCAAGGAGCTAAGAATGACACTGGGCAGTTTTTCTCTCTGTGTGTGTGTGTGTGTGTGTGTGTGTGAGTGTGTGAGAGAGAGAGAGTCACAGTAGATATTCAGTCATTATAGAAAGACTTTTGTCACTCCCTCACACTGAGAGACCCTTCTTTCATTTGTATTTTCCTTCTTGATGTGCTCATAAGAATGGTATAAAAATGAGTATGTACACAAACAGACACACAGTTCATTTCCCTGTATATTTGTTTATGCACAACATGTTTTTTGTACTGCTGGGCTTGTCCTGGTTTTTTAGAGGGTTAGTTTTCCTTCGCTTGTTTTCACAGCTTGACCCAAATAAGCCATAGAGCTGCTGGAAAGGTTTACTCAGTGTATGTTGCTCTGTTACGGTCAAAATACATAAAATATTTAGGCTATGTTTGGGGTGAAAACTGTGTGGTTAATTAGCAGGCATCAGGGGTGGAAATCTATGCAAGTCATTTTCCTGAGGAAGGGCAGAGGTTTACAGAAGCTTGTTGAAAAGATATACTTATGTAGACTTTTAAAAAGTGTTTACAGGTGTTTTTTCTCACTTTGGATACAATTTTGATTGAGAAATTGTGTTTTTCAATACTTTTTATTCTTCCCTAAATTCCTGATACTTCCTTGAGCAAATGTTGGCTCAGCGTTAATCCGTTAAAAAATATCTAAAATGCCATCTTTGGGATTTTGGTCTCAGAAGACTATTGTTTTTGGAAACAGTATTAAGTCACAGTCAAAACAGTATTCAGTTAATTTAACTGACGGAGGCTTTGTGTTGTATTCAGGCCAGCAGTCATGACACAGACTAAGCTCCAGTCCCTCCTTTCTCTGGATGGCAGAGAGGCTCCAGTTGCTGGATTTGTGATGAAATCCTCCGCACATTGTGAGGAGATTCACAGTCTTGATAACAGCTAACAGCTTGCATTTAGTCCCTTGGCCAGCTACTCTGCCAGCTGGATATCTGATGATTGTGTGTCTGTCCATGCGTGGATCTTGTTCTTTTTATGAAGTGACACTTGAGTAGCTATTGTACTCTGGAGGAACTTGCATGGTGTAATACTTTTAGTTGTGTAAGAATGTTATTTTGCCCCTCTTTTCTGGCATCTGCTTATACTTTCCTAGTCTTGGCTTCATCCTGATGTCATTGCTGGATATTTTCCTGCATAAACAGGATGCCACAGACACAGCATTTAGCCCCGTGAAACCTGGAGCGACATCACTTTTCTTGTGCTGCTTTCAGATGCCTTTCACAAGTATTTAACCTTTGAACCCGGGGTGAATTGGTGTGATTTCTTTCAAAAACATGAGGAAAAAGGCAATAAGCAACTTGGTAAGAAATTTTCAACATATTGCAATAAATAAATAAATAAATAAAATAAATAAAAAAAGAAGCTAGGGAAAAACTATATTTAAAATGATCATAATTACATATTTAAAATTCTGTTACAGAATTATTTTATATTTTAGAACTTTTTCCAGGTAATTTCCTTGTATGTTTTGTTTTAATTTTCAGGTAATTTTCACTAATTTCTTGCAAATTTTTGGGTCATTACTTTATTTATTTTTTATTTATTTATTTATGATCTGTTCTTCCTATGTTTTTGAAAGAAATCAAGTCAGTTTTTTTCACTGGTTTCAAAGTGTTAACCGTTTTGTGGTTTCTCTTTTGGTTTTTGCTCTCTCTTGAGCTTGTTTCTCTAACATCTGACATGAACCCCTTTTCATTCAGGTCACAGTCAAGCTGGTATGACTGTTATATTTTTGAGTTGGAGTATAGTGTGACATGTCATACCCGAGGACCCAGCTGTGTGCGCTCTGACAAGAATTTGAACCCAGGCACTTATTTTATGTACAGCAGGGTGTAATGTAGATGAAGAGGAAGAACATCACAGTGTGTGAAGGAGCTAGAGTCCCATTTTTGTGGAAATCATGAAAAGTGTTATATTTGCTTTTAATGCTCACTGCAGACCAAATCTAAATCTTCTAAAAGTCCCAGGAATTTGCTTCTTCCTGCGCAAACTAGTCATTTTAAACTGCAAAATGTTGTCTAGACACTTCTGCTGCAGTGTGGAACAAAATGTGTTTTAACTTGTATTGGTGTGGTGTCTGAGCCAAGTATGGGCAGCCTGCATAAAGAAAATACTGCTTTAATGCTTTGTAATTGCTCCTTGGACAGGATTTATCTTGTGGTTTGTCACTTTTGGGAATACCAATCCATGTTTCAATACAAAAGGACAAAACAGCATGGCTAATCCCGTGCTCCCTGCTGTGCACACCAGTGTGTGAGCACATGTTATAAAACTTTATTGGGTTGCCTCTACTGAGACCAGTGTGGGCTTATTGAGAAAAAAGCCTCTAGAACCGCAGACCCACAGGGAACGCCGACAGCAAGGTTAAGATGGGCTGTACAAGGTCCACGGAAAAGTCAAAATAGTTACAGAACACTGAACTGGCATCTCAAATATTTCACATCTTTGGGTATTTTTGGGGGGTGGCAACCTGCCCAGCTCTTTCATTACCATGTAACTATATCACTTTTCTAAATGATACGAGGTATCACCCTGCTTTTGAGGCCTCTACATAACATGAATGAACTCACTTATGGCCATCGCCAAGGTCAAGCTCCACCGTTATCTGCAGTGACTCGTTTTTTTCCCTTCTGTCTTATCCTGCGAGTGAATGTTTCTGTAACCAAGAGGCTTTGGGCATTTTATTGCTTTATTATTGGTGTGTGCCTGTGCTAAGTTGTATCCTTACATGTATGGTTCTCCATCACATGAAGAATTCTTAAGAAAATTCTGCATTTGAGTTTATGAATGCAAACATCTGAAACTGTGTCCAAGTTATTTGTACTGCCTACATACTAGAATTGTTTCTGAATAATTGAAACAGTTATAAATAGGGCTAGGCATTAGGCAATATGGCTATAAAATAATATATTTTAATATTTTACACGATATATCGATATTTTTTTAATGTCCTCTGAACTAATGTTAACTACTAAAATACAAAATTATTGAATGAACTGCAGTTACAGTAAAGTTAAATGAAGTAGTTACTGTGATATAGTAAAGTTGATCACATTGCTGTTATAGTAACATTTAAACAAATATGGTTATAAGGAGGTTAAATAAAATACTTTCATAACAAAATTTAAAAAGTATTGTTATCATTAAATAAATCAAAGCGGGACCCATGGTGCTTTTATTTTGAAGAACCTGGCTCGTCTCAGGCCGGAAGTGTCAGTGTTTTGCTGTGTGCATCAAGTGTTCGGTCAACATTTGGATATTAGCATTAGCATACCCCCCCCCGAAGTCCTAGTATCGTGACAACACTACTACATACAGTGATAATACAACATACTGTATATGCTTGTACTACCTACCCTTGGCAGATCATCACGTGACCTTTTTTAATACCCAACAAGCAGCTAACAAGAGATCACCTCTCAGGAGACAGGTGCTGCTACTCTCGCAGTCTGAGGTGAATTATCAAGCTAATTAATTTCAGCTTCCCTGCTAATAACTCTATCTGTATCCTGCACAGTGTTGTTTTTTTGTGAATAAAATGTCACTGTTAGACAGAAAGCAGGCCAGCACATCGTACAGACTCTCTAAATCGATGGTTAAACTGTGTGAGCTGGCAAATGTATTCTATGTTAATGCAAATGCTCAAGTATTTTTGTGTTAACTCATTGTGTAACACTCAAATGTCAAATCTGCCCTCTGTTGTTGCACTCTCTTTTTGTGCTCCAGTCTTCACTTTCTGGTCTCTCTTCTTCATCTAATGCTTTCTGCTGTTTTCCTTTTCTCTTTCCATTCTTTCCCTCTTCTTCACCTCCACTTTAGCTCTCCCTAAAGCAACACTCTGGCTCATTTCACCTTTTGACTTGTACTCTTAAGAGACTGCTATTTCACAGTGTGAGACTGCAGTGAAGGAGAATTCACTGCTGTGTCCTTAGCAGAGTTGAGCAGAGATGGAGGATTGATGTGGCATTTAGATTTTAGAGCCTTATCCATTAACTTGTTCCACCTCCAGGACGCAGCAGTGACTTCTTCTCCCTCTGTTCTCATCACTGTGGCCTTCATTTTCTACAGAAAAATGTCACGAGAGATCACACATTATAATTTGAAGTTAGCTCACAAAACACAGTTTTGATAAAGGCTTTACAGGTATTAAAAGAAATATGCTTAATTAAATATTTCCAAAGAATTATCAGAGATTGATTGAGTTGGCACCTGCAGCTTCCATCAACATTTCTGTCCATGTTGCACTCAAACTTGCACCATTTACATGCTCGTGCTGCATACCACCAGCCTCAGCACAGAGTGACCAAGAGGCCTTAGTAACCTTGCATACTGTGAGGATGTATGGGCAGCTTTTGAAGCATTTTGCGATAGTAAATGGACAGAAGCTGTTAGCTGGCTGGCATGTCTCCAGACAGTCTTATCATCAGCCACTCAGAGAGCCAGTTGCTCAGTGGATGGATGGCACATAACACCTTCTCCTAAAAGTGTCTCGTGATGAATGTTCCCAATTACGGCCATGACCTTCTTCTTTGTTGCTCACTCTTTCTCCTTGATTCCTTTCATACAGTATGCTTTCTGTTGGTCTGATTACCTTCCTCTCTCTTTCACACACTCGCTTTCAAAGATCCTGCTTCGTTTTGTACCTCTCCCTTGCTCTTTATTTCTATTTCACTTTTTTCCCGCATTTCCCTGCGTCTATCTCGCTTGAGCCTCATCTCGTGAACCTGGTTTTGCCCAAGCTATAAAATTTGTTAAAAAATCTGGAATGTTCCTCACAATATTAAGAGTAGAATTGGGCTGGTGTAAACGTTTTCAAATCAGTTTGATATTAAGAGCCAGAACAGACTGGTTAATGAATTTTATCAGGTGTCACACTTGACTCAGCAGTCACTCACGAGTACAAAATAATCCCACCGTATCCCAACAGCAAGTTTTCCGACTGTAACATTGCATTGCATAACCTCGATTTTTATTAGTGATGGTCATTTACCAGAAACGTTTAGCTGTCTGGCAATCTCCCTCAAGCCAGCTGCTACCTCATGTAGGCATTTGGGATGAAATAAGGAGGTTTTTTACAGATAATTCCTTCAACTTTATGAATCAGCCGTTCTTCATCCATTGCAATGCTCAAAGTGAGCGATGCATGAATAGAAAAACGGCGTCCCACAAAAGTTCTGCTCAAAACAGCTCATCATATCGCCCATGGCCACTTACAACACCTCTTTCATAGGCTCTAAAGTCAAAATAGTGTCATATTGGTGCAGCTTTAGTATTCTTTAGAGACTAACTCTGCCATGTTTCCTGTCACAACACAAGAACTTTCTAGTAAACAAACACAACGTGCACTGCTCTACAGACATAATATTATATGATGCAAGTTGTCATATTGCTTATTAAAACAAGTTGTATTTAGCCCCATGTTGCCAATGACTCTCCTGGCTCTCCTGATGTGTGGCAAAAAAAAAGCAAAATACAAAAATATAAATAAAAGCCACATTTTTAAAACCAATCATATTTTCACCTATGGTTTCCCTTTATAAATCACAGTGCTTCCCTGACAGCGTTTAATCTAAGAAGCACCTCCTCGCTGGTTCACTTCATCCAAACAGTTAAAGAGGAGCTCTGCTCATTAACCCACACAGGAGCAGTTCACCAGTCGCCATCCTATCTATCAGTCCAATTAGCCTCAGCTGTAGCGCGCTTATTTCCCCTCCTAAAGTTTGATGCTGTGTAAATTAGAGGCAGCTGTTGTGCATGTTGGAACCATATGGGCCATTAAGCGGTCATACTTCTGGCGTGACCACTAAAAAAAGTGGCTAAAAGTGACCGTGTGTCACAGCAGCAAGTTCTCATAGCCCTGAGAGTCGAGACATTTTAGGAATTAGGAAAATGTCAAGAGGTATCAACGCCAATGACAAGACACGTGTTGCTGACCAGTGGGGGTCAGGTCACTGGAGCTCAGTCCCCGTGCACAAATGTGTGGCTTCAGTAATAGAAAACTGCCTTGTCAGTTTTCCCATGGAGGAGAATGTGACTGCGGCCAGGCAATGAAAAAACCCACTGTGGATGCAGCAGTACAAAAGGCTGCTGTGTTAAGTTACCTTCCAACAGCCTTTAACGATTGAGCAATTTTATATGATTAGAGCAATTTTTTGAAAAGAAGAATTTTTAACATTTCTTGCCCTATTTTCTGAGCTGTTATTATCATATCCAGTACCAGGTAATTTCTTTCCAAGAAGTCCTTCACGATGCATCAGAAGTAGCGTGTTCAATGACTCATACAGCAACACCGAGGATTTGTTTGGAAGAAATAATACTGCAAATTGATCACAAAGAAAAGTTTGTACAATCAACAATACATGCCATAGCTACTTTAAAACATTCAAAACTAGAACTACTGCCTCCTGGTTGTGTGCCTCCACACACCAGAGAAGTTGCACTTATATTTACATCCATGCCTGTAAAATAAGGATGCTTCACACACACATCTTGCACTTGGCAGCACAGAAGACCTATACAACCTGCACAGTTTCAAGGTGTGCACCCAAGATTAGTGTCACCAGTTTAGTATCTGACCAAATTTTTCCCCTTCTGTTCCTGAGATATGATGTTGAATCATGGCCAGAAATGTGTTTTTGCAGAAAATGATCATGAAATTTGGCTGTTGACCTTTTGGATATAAAATATCATCACTTCGTCATTGTCTTCTTTGTGTGAAAATTTGTTATAATTACCTTACGAACTCTCAATTAATGGCCGAAAATATGTTTTGTGAGGTGTCAGTTACCTTGACCTTTCACCACCAAAATTCGAATTATTTGAATCTAAGTGGGCGTTTGTGCTGAATCAGAAGAAATCCCCTAAAGGTGTTTTAAGAATATCACATTCATGGTAATGAGACAGATGTAAGGTCACATTGACCTTGACCTTTGACCACCAAAATCTAATTAGTTAAATTTTCATTCTGAGCCAACATTTGTGCCTAATTTGAGAAAAACTCCCTTAAGGCGTTCTTGAGATATTACATTCTTTAGAATGAAATAGATGAGGTCACAGCGACCTTGGACTTTGACCCATGACCACCAAAATCTAATCAGTTCATCTTTGAGCCCAAGTGGACATTTGGACAATTCCCTAAGGATGTTCTAGAGATATTGCTGTCACAATACTTGGACGGACAAACCATAAACGTAATGCCTCTGGAAACTGCTACTGCCGGTGTGGAGACATAAAAACGGCTCTGAACTTGTGCAGCGCAGTGCAAAACCATCACAGCATCAGAAGTAGTCATTTAGGGCATTGATGATATTTGTTACACTGGCAACATCAGCAAAAAACGGCACATTGAAAAAACAGTCGTCCTAATTTTCATGTTTACTGCTTTCTGCTAATTTTATGTGCACTGTGCATAATTCTGGATTAATTTACAGTATGTGTGAGTGTGTGTACCCAGCTGCATTGTTGTGTTGCGGATGCTCTTCACCTTCTCTCCCAGTACTCAGTTGTCTCTCCCTGTGCTTTCCTTGTTTCCCTCACTGTCACTCCCTTAACTTTTCTTCCTGTGTGTGTTATCCCCCCGGGTAGCAGAAGACAGATGTCTGATAGGTTTTCTTAACAGAAAAAGACTGCGGGTGAGGGCAGCAGGAGATGAATTAGGCGATTGAGGTCGAGGAGTGTTTTGGTCTGAGTGTGGCTGTTTTCAAATGTTTCCTCCCCCCAGATTGACAAAAGTCATTCTTATTCCAAAGAAAAGAAATTAGATAAAAAGCCCGTCTTTTAACTCGCATGTCTCTGGTGAGAGCGGATCAATCAAATATCAAAAAAATCTTAATGGACCTGTCTGGTTAGATAAAGGGGGATGAAATAACAGAAATACACCTCCTTTGTGTTGACACATGCTCCCATTTGGATTGTCAGATAAGAGCGCCACCACCATGAGTTGTGTTCGTTTTGGAGAGATACCCTTTTTAGAGGGCGCCAGATTTTGGAAATATGATCTCTTGTCCTCATAGAGTAAAACCAAGGGTGTCAACAATCCATGCAAAGTCACCTGGGTGACACATGGCACCCTATCGGGGGCCAGATTTGGCCCGGAGGCCATAAGGCGAGTATTGCTGCTTTAGGCTATGCCCCTTAAATCTGTTCTTGCCTGATTGCTGGATGTCGTAATCCCATTAAAACAGCAAAAGAATCTGCATTCATCGTCTTCCTTTCCTCTGGCTATTTGGTGTGTGTGCGTGTGTGTGTGTGCGTGTGTGCGTGCGTGCGTGCGTGCGTGTGAGAGAGAGAGAGAGAGAGAGAGAACAAATATCTGCATCACTTTATGATGGTGAGGACTTGAGGACTAGACACACAGAGCAGCATAAATAATGAATAAGTATTTAAATTGTGTTTGTTCTTTTACATTTATGATCAGTAATTAGCAGTAACAGTTGCTGATTCTGATCCTGCTGCAGTCTTTTATTTTTATATTTTTTAAATATCTAGACATGGAATTGTAATAAATGAAGCCAGGCTTTTAAGGCAGCAGCTGAAGTTTTCTGATGCCCAGAAAACCCAGCTGCTCACAGGGCCAGGCATATGTGATAGTGGTAGGTAGCCCCCGGGTGTTTGTGTGCGTGTGTTTAACCCATCTTCACTCACTGCAAATGCGCTCGCAGTCTGTTGCTGTTAGTCAACAGGCCGGGTTGATCGAGGATTGAAATAGTAGCTGGCTTCTCTTTCTTGGGAAATCTGATAAATATCACATCATGTCCGCTCACAAATGGAAAACAAACAAACATCTGAAAACATAAGCAAAGGAAAACAATCGAGGTGATGTTATGATAATAGTTTTGGAAGCAGTTCATATTTGGATGTGTGAAATGATTGTACTGCTTGTGAACTTCTATGTTGATGTGATAGCCCCTGCTGTTTTTGATATCAAATAAGGATTTTTATGTGTTTGCAGCTTTTTCTGAAGCATTTGGTATATTCATGCGGCTCCTGTGTTGCTGCAGTTTGCTGTTGCTGAAGAGGTCAGATGTCTTCTTCAAGGACACACTGACGGGTGTTGTGAGAGCAGAAAGCTCTGCAGGTTCATTTTGCCAAGTCTGCTGTATCCTTTAGGTTATCACCATCCCTAAATGCATTAGCAGAGTTTGGCTCATTGTCAAGCTTTTTTCTTGTTGTCCTGCTCTGTTGGCCTCTGTGTCAAGGACTAGTCCTGTTAAGGGCTCATCATACTGCCCACTAATCTACTTAAACCTTTGTTTTGTGTGTGTGTGTGTGTGTGTGTGTGTGTGTGTGTATACAGTATTTGTGTGTTTGTATACAGTATATGTGTGTGTGTCTGTGTACAGTATGTGTTTGTGTGTGAGAGAGATTTTGTGTTTTTTAAGAATGTCTTCATCTGGAGTGCAGCTGGAAAAGAAACAAGCTATTGTTTACATCCTGTATGCTGACGTCCTTTACACGTGTAAAAATAAAGTGTCGTCAGCAGACTCTGTTCATGAGAAGAAAAAAAACGAAATACATCTAATTAGCTCCATTAGTATTCAGTTAGCTTCTTTACATAACATATAGTTTGTCTGACCTCATGGTGGCCTACTCTACTGTCCAACCATGTGTTTAAGCTGCCTCTGCTCCACCATGAAGAGCAATTAAAGGAAGCATATTTAGCAGCACTGAGGTTTCAACTCTGCCTCCCAGAAATTATTTGCATTTTACTACATTGCATTCATTGTTGTAATTGTGGTGAAATTTGCTTCCAGGATTATGTTCAGAGACAGTTATTTGAGTTAATACAGTTTTATCTTTTTCCAGGTTACATTTATTTTTTCATAAATTCTGTGTTTTCCATATCAATTTTTCTGAAGAGAGTGTCCTATCAAATTTCAACAACTCAATAAGAAAATGTTAAACATTTAATTAACATCAATGCATTTGATGCAAAACAGCACTGCACTATATTTTTCATTATTTTCTTCTTTTTTTTATACTAGTTTTTGGGCATTTTCCCTTCATTCATATACAGCTTAAGGGAGACCAGAAAGGTGCGTGGGTGGGGGAGCAAAGGGCCACAGGGTGCACACTCTACCAGGTGAGTGAGAGATCGCCCCATTTTTGCACTATTGTCTAATAGTTTCCTCACAATTTAGTGGGATTTCTTAGTAATCTAAAAGGCATGCAGGTAAGGTGTCTTATACATAATTTGATATTTATACTTGTGTAAATCCTTCCACTAATGTTATTTTCAGCAACATATTTGCACTGTATTACCATCTCATTTTGAAAAGTGCACATAGTATATGTGTAGCGGGGGCCGTTTAAATGCATTTAGGTGTCAGAATATGCCTACAGGTACACAGTGCACTCCCAACTTCAGTTGCACCTGTGGGTATGACCACGCAGATGTGAATGACTTCTAACATAATGCAGAATCAAAAGACGCTGCCTATGGATGACCCGAGAAGCAAAAGAGGACAGGATTTGACATTGTTTGGTTGACCAAGAAAAAGAGGGAGAGAATGGACTGACAGTGTCCAGGACTGTGGCACCATAATCGCGGGTTTTTGTCCAGACTTCTGTCTGTGGTTTAGGCAACAAAAGCACTTCAGGTTAGGGAAAGACCATGATTTTGGTTATATGTGAGTAAAAAGGGTCATGACAAAAAATAATGCTGTTGTCACTACAAGGAGATAAAGCAGGGTTGCATAGATTTACTTAGAACATACATGACATAGAATTACTTTTACTGACATGGCAACACTAAACTGAAAGACTACACTTTTAGACTGCTTATGGCTTAAAAAGACTGACAGTCAGCCCACTCTGCTCAGTCTCAGCACACAATGAATGTATGTGGACAGGCATGGGCATTAATTTGCATCTTAAATTAGTGTGATACTGTAATTATTAAGTATATGAGTTGATACTCACTAAAAGGTTTGCACTTGAATACAGAGAAAGGAGTGATACAATCCTGCAGGAAAATGTGGGCTACACAGCTCTAGACAAGGGCTATTTCTCGATTACTCAAGTAAATTAATTGTGCATGCGAAACAGTAATGATTCTGTAATGCTTGATAGGTTTTTAAAATGCTTAAAAACTAACGAGGACCCTTGCTGTCTGCCATCATATGCAAACAGGCCACCACCACAAAACAAATCCCAATTTAACCCCTGTTTTGTGTGTACAATTCCCCAGTGAACATTTGCTGCCTAGCACCCACTTTACTCAGCAGGGATTAGGCACACTAAGACACACATACACTCAAGCCAAATACCCTCTTTCCTAAGCCTCAGTGAGAGGTTGTAGCGATAGAAGCAGTGGGAGAGCAGGGACTGATTAAAAAAAAAAAAAAAAAAGGTACCATTTGTTAAGAAACAGAGATCGACCCTCATGAGCGTGGTGAGTGCTTTTGGCCATCTTGTAATAATACCTGTTTCTGTTTGATCTGCCTCCTACTGTCAAGGATATCAACAGTAATGTGGGTGGTGGGTGTGTGCATGTGGCTTTCATATTTATGTGTGTATGGTGTGTGTGTATTTATGTATATGAAAGGGTTTTTGTGATCAATACTGAGATTACTTATTTCTTCTTGCAGTAGTGACTTGGTTTAATTTGAGATATACAGGCAAATACAGCTTTGTTCAGCTTGAACTGATTCACATCTCTGCTGCATTGGTGTTGTGTTGGCGTATGTTATGCCAAACCTCATGGTTTTGCATGGTTGCATGGTCACAAAATGCTCCGTTTGCTGCAGGTCTAAAGCTGGATCAAAACACAACGCATGTTTTGTGCTCAACACCTGCCACAATGTACCTGAGTACCTTTGTTCCTTTTTTGGACATTATAGTTTGGTTTTCTTTGTAGATTGCAATGCTGTGCAACAGTAGTGGCTTCTATGCATAGACGAGTGCCACATTAAGTTTGCAGAATCAGAGCTTGTGAGACAGGCGAGCAGCTATCAGTCATGCTGATAACTCACTCTCTCACCCTCTGTCTCTGTGATAGATGTGGACATGTGGCGGTTGGAGTGGCGGCAATCAAAAGATGAAATGGCAGTGGTACTTCCCACACCTAAAATGTACAATCAGACCATCAGACATCTTCTACCACACCAAAGAGAGATAATTTCATCTTTCATGGTACAGATTCTAGTGCTTTATAAGAAATCTTTCCCAGTTTTGTTAGTATTTTTGACGCTGTGATCCATGTTGGAGGCATACTTGGATTGCATTAAGCTTAACTAGCAGTTTATTATTGTGAGTTTTTACTTTGAAATTTCTGTCTGAGCTTCAGTAAGAGACACAGACATCTTTGGCATACTAAGTAATACTCTTTTTCCAATCTTTATCTTTCACATGTGCTTTTTGCCTCTTGAGTCTTGTAGTGCTCTTCACAGATACTTGCAGGCTAATGAGAATAGCATTTTATCGCATAAGAGCTGCACCACAATTTCATACAACATACAGAACATGATAAACAAGTTTTGATTATATAGTTTGTTTGCACTGGAAACTTAAGTCCAAAATGTCATTGTCAAATTTCAACAAAAAAAAAAAAGCTGTAGGCCTATTTTACACTACTATGCCACAGGGCTGTGCAATATGACTAAATATATTGTCTGATGATAAATATCTATTGTTTCAAATTAATCTATATCATTTATTTCGTTTACGTCATCTGATAATGCTCTGAGTCCATCTGCATGACTGAGGGGGCATCTACACACTGCACGGCACCAAAACAAACAAACATGGAAAAGCTGGAAATACTGAACGTGCGGATTCAGCACAAGATACTGAGCTCCGATCGCGACTATTTAGTCACATTTTGCAACCACAAAGCACCAGTGGGACATGGAAATCTTTGTGAAATATGAACTGGAGAGCTGTAAGTTTGTTTCCAGCTCTCAGTGGATGAATCCTCATCCTGCGGTTACAGTTTAACTGTCTGCTAACGCTAACATGCAACTGTTGACCAGAAGCTTCAAGTCTGCAGCAAAAACATCAACACTTCTGGCCCAAGACGAGCCAGGTCCTACAAAATAAAAGCACCAGGGGTTCTGCTTTGATTTATTTAATTCTAACAATACTTAATTTAACTTTACTAAAAGAATACTTGATTTAACTTTGTACTTTACTTTATTAACATTAGATTGTTGATTCGCATCCCCATTTGTTTTTAGAAGTCTGTGTGCTCAGCTTTCAGTTTTTATGAAGCTTGAATCCGAATCTCTGCGGTTTGAAGTTTAGTCTCTCTCCTGCGTCCTGTCTGTACATTCAGATATCAGCTTTACTTTTACGATTTCTTGTTCACTTTCAGCTGTATCGTGTTAAGTTACTGTTGGTGAAAACCCAACCTTTCCTGATTTTGCTGCTTAATGATAAAGGCTATTAAATAAAAAATAACAGGGGCCTTTTATTGTGAAGAATTTATAGGAATTAGCAGAGCTTTCTTAGCAGCTTTTCCTTGATAGAAGTAAGTCTTCTAATGCCGCAGGGAGGAAGCAGAAATAGCCACAGTAGGATGTTGAAGAGCTTCGGAAAACATACTCTTGTTGCACCTCTGCAAACAACTCACCTCCAGCAGATGAACTTATATAACCTACCGTGCTGTGCGATGGAAAAACAAAAATAACAGAGCTACGGATCATTAAACGTCATTGACTCAAGACGAGCACGTCATTAGTTAAAGTAACACCTTTAGACTGGCAGCTCTGTTGTAATGGAGATGCAAATCCCTGCTGTGCTGATGCACTACGTCAAACCAAGCCAACACGAGTCCAAAAAACCCTATTACATGCTCACAATGACGGTGTAAACATGCTGATGTTTAGCACGTATAATGCTTGTCACATTCATAGTCAGCCTGTGTAACCATGCTAGTATTGGCTTATTTGCACTAAACACAAAGTGCAGCTGAGGCTGATGGGAATGTCTGTTTTTTCTTTTTTGTCTGTTATTTGGTCATAAACGGAAACACCGGACACATTGATATTTGGCACAAAGTCAGTAGGACTCATCGTCTGGGGTCCACCTTGTAATTTTATGGTACTATTATTGCACCTTCTTTTTTCATCATACTTGGCACCTTGTTTTTTACTATTCAATATTTTTATATTTGTAATTATTTTTTACTATTGTATTATTTTAACCTGTACCTTAATAGCTGCTGTAACAAAAATACCCCACCGTGGGACTAATAAAGGATTATTTTAGCTTATCTTATCTTGTCTTATTTTAGCTTATCTTATCTTATTGCTACATAATTTGATCTATCCAGTTGTTGTTGTTTATACAGTAAATGGGCCAAAAAACATTGCCCATCTTTGACTTTAAAGGTAGTTTCTTAAAGTCAAATTTAGTGGCCAAAATGTGTAATTACACAATCCCATGATGCCCTACAGCCCCCAAATACATTTAATTTACACAACTTACCTTTTGACTAACATGTCAAAAGAGATGCCTGTAAATTAGTAGATACATTTGTTTGTCACAGCAACCCTGAAATGACTCATTTCACTACTAAGATTTGATTTGGTCTGGCAACATTTCGAAAGTCTAGAGGAGCCGCACAAATAAATAACTTTATCCTCATTCAAATTAGTGAAGTGCCAAAAGGGAAGTTAACTGCTCAGACTGCGGAAATTGGCCACTTAGCTGCATTTGGTTGCTGCAAATCTCTAGTGCGCATGCTGTAAGGACCACATGGTGTTAATCATCCTGGTATCATCTGGATAATTTTATATACGACAGTTGAACCATTTTGCCTTCATGCACCACTGAATGAAGGAATGGATGGCGCCTCACGTTCAGTGCTATATCCAGTTATCTCAATGCATCGATGCAAAGCATATTGTATGTCTGCGCTGTTTTCAGGGGCCTTTGCAGTGTCCATGTATGACCTGAGAGGAGAGTGGATTGAATGTTTGTATGGCTGTTGACTGCTGTAACTATTTAGCACAAAGAGGAATTATGGGGGAGCTAACTGGATTAGTGTAAGGCGGTTTAGCTGGCTTGCTGCGGCTTCACAGGAGCAAACGCAGACACTGTCTTTTTATCTGCCTGTTTTTCACTTAAAAAATATTTTAGCTGTAACAGTAGAGGAAAAATATAATTATATTCTGTAAGCCTATTTTATTCAAATAATCTGCTCTGTTTAGTCAAAAAAAAAAAAAAAATCGAACATCATACAAAGAATGTAATACGTGGGGATTCGAAAAGGGATTCAGAACGAACGAGGCTACATCAAAACAAATCACAGTTGCATGATGTTGCAGTATTTTAATATATTAAATATTTTACTCAAGATGTGGAACGAAATTGACAAAACAATTCACGTAGTCAGAGGAAAAGAAAGGAGTAAGAAAAAGACATTTATTTTATGTTATTATTTTATGACAGAAAGCAGGAAAAAGGTTGTGATTGGCCTTTACTCAGCTGCCACCCACAGGACATCAGTAACACAGGGAAACAAGGTGGGGAAAGAGCTCTTTTAATTGAAGCTCCAAAAGGCCAAAGGTTCAGCTTGTTCACTTCAGATTGCCAATATTGTTCCTGTGATCTTTATCCAACCAAGGATTGCTTAATTTGCTGCCTCACTGCTGCTTTAGGAAAACTTCATTGCTGCAGCCCGCGCACACACAAACAGTCAAACACAGGCACAAATGAAATCTGACACCACAGAGTAAAATTAAATAAAGTACAGGCAAACACTATGGCTTATGACACACATCTGAAATGTACACACACACACACACACACACACACACACATACATATATGTTTATGTTAAAGCACCTGTCCACATCTACTTTCCAGCAGAAGATAGTTTGAGTTAGGAAAGCTGCTTTTCTTATAATTATCCTCATGGACTGCCCTGCCAAGCTCAAAATAAAGAACTTACTTTATTTAATTTCACCATTGTTTATTGACATGCTAACAACAGAGTGCAGACAAAATACTGCATACAATTCTGCGTCCAATAACGATGACTCTGACGCACCCAAAACATTTCTTACCTGTTCTGTTGAGGAATGTATATTTTGTCGTGGCAGAACAGACAAAGTTTAAAAGCATAATCCTTAAAATTTCAGTTGTGGTTGATTTTGCAGCACTTGTGGTAACTGGTGGTGATGCTGATAGCATCTTAAAAAATACAAGTCCCTCAGTTCTGTTTGAAATGAAACTGAGAGGGTTGTTTCTCCATTTTGTGGATCCTTTGTGCACATGCACAACATTTGAATCAGGTGCAGGAGTGGCAGAGTCCACCACTGGCAGAAATACCAGATAGAGGGGTAACAAATATTCGGAAATATTCTATTAACAACAGATTAATGTCCACAATGACAAAGATAAAAATGAGATTTGATTTGACAAGAAAATTTAATCTAATCTTAAAATCTAAATATAATAATTTACTCAGTAATGCTAAATATTGAAAACAAAAAAGGTTATTACAGATCACAATGAGAGATGCATAAATTGGATGATGTTCAGCCAACATCAAACTAAGTATATATTTAGCACTAATTTCAAAGTCCAGGTTTTCTCAAGTGCAGTTTTAACAAATAGATTTTCATCGAGGTTAATGGGTTGCTACTCTGGAAAATGATATTTAAATTTGGGAGATCTCTCAAATATGAATTAGATACCTTAATATAATGTACATAGTTGTTTGAAATATCAAGTTAATCATCGTATAATTTCAGTGCAGTTTTGCCATCCTCCTGTTTTCTAATACAATATCTCCAACTATTTCTCGCAGTATCAATATGAGTCAGTTGTGTATTAAGTTTTAGCCTCTTGTAACTGTGTGTTACACAGCTCTGTTTGTCTTGTGGGGTGTTGAGTGTGGGCCTTTAAACACGAGGATTTTGTTTTGCAGTGAAAACAAGGTGTTTGAACTCTGAGTTAAAGCAAGTTAATGTGTCTGACAGTGTGTCAGTGAAGCTGTCACTGTGAAGCTTCATGTTTGTGATTCTTGTTTGTATGTAATTGGTGGTCTGATTTTTGCGACAATCTTATGAATCATAACTTCAAGAATGGGGCTGGAGCAGCTTTTCCATGTGTCGGTTATACACATGGAAAAGCTGCGATTCAATCATCCAAAATGTGCACATAAATGGGAAGAAGTTTGGAGTCCATTTTTACAATATTTGGACTCAATGAGTGCATCTGAATGAGGACTCCATCTGGATGTACATATCAGCCGGGTGTTTTTGTTTTTATTTCCTTTTTTTGGTTTTCTTGCATATCCTTATTTATGATGGATTGTGCCTAATAATCACACATGGAAGATATGAACTGTTGTGTTGTATGAAATGTGCTTTTGTGTTAATAATCCTTAATTATGATGAATGCAGGTGTTAGGACCCCCTGTGTGTGTGTGTGTGTGTGTGTGTGTGTGTGTGTGTGTGTTTTGGTTGGGTTTGGGGTAGGGATTTTTGCATTGACTTGTATGTCAATATGGAAACATAAAATTATCAATAAAAATAATATTGAAAAAAAAAAAAGAATGGGGCTGGAGATCATTTTCACAACAGATGAATTTCCTGATTATATTCTTGGTCAATTAAGAACATTTTATACAAAATGTCAAAAAATTCCACAACACAGTTTACTAAAACCCAAGATAATGTAATCAAACTGCTTTTTATGGCTCTGTTTCGGCGATGGTTATGGCCGGCATTATGTTATAGAGTTGTCCGTCTGTCCTTCTGTCCAATTCTCGTGAAAGCAATATCTCAAGACTGCCTTGAAGGAATTTCTTCAAATTTGTCACAAACATCCACATGGACTCTATAATGAACTGATTAGAATTTGGTTGTCAAAGGTTAAAGGTCACTGCGACCTTGCATCAGTCTCATTCTCGTATGTGCAATATCTGAAAAAGGCCTTGAGGGAGTCTCCCCAAATTTGGCCCCAATGATCACTTGGACTCAGCAATGAACTGAGGAATTTGGTGGTAGAAGGTCAAAGGTAAAGGTCTCTGTGACATCACAAAACATGTTTTTAACCATAACTAAAGAATTCATTTGACATTTTATATACGGAAGTTCAAAGGTCAGCTTCACTGTGACATAATAATATTCTGCAAAACACTTTTTGGCTATTATTTAACATCATATTTCAGGAACAGAAAGGGTGACAGTTGATCAGATGCTGAACTGGTGAAACAACCCTTGGGTGCTCACCTTGAAACTGTAATGCTTGTATAGATCTTCTGTGCTGCTGGGGAAGATATGTGTGAAGCATCCATGTTTTCACAGACATGGATGTAAACTGTAAGTGCAGCTCGAGCTGTTTGTGGAGGCATACAGCCATGAGGAGGGAATTCTACTTTTGTATGAACAATACTCCAAACCTCAAAGATATTCAGTTCACTATCAAATGAGACAAAAAAGAGCGGCAAATCCTTACAATGAGAGGCCTAAACTAGTGAATGCTCTTTTTTTGTGCTTGAAAAACAAAAAGATTAATCAATATTGAAATATTTGCAGTAGTAGAAGACAGGGTTGGAACTTTGCTGACTTCATCATCACTTCAACAAATCTCAACGGCTAGTTTGCTGAACAACCTATTGATATCAAATAATTTCCCAGGTTTACATACCCCATCTACAGCACATTTGATTGACTTGGAGATTTTATCTACTCACACCGATGAGGACCAAAGGCAGAAAATGAGAAACCCACTTGCAGTCATTCTCACAATAATTCCCACAGTTTCACAAATCCCTACTTCACGGTCCGACGGCTCTCTCTCCCTCCAGTCTTTCTTTTCTTCATCTCTCCCTCTCAGTAACTAGTAGTAGTTCTAATCTTCACAGGAAGCACTAATATGCAAGTAGCTTAATGAATATCCTGGCACAATTATAGAGCGGGGAAATTACCGAGTAGGCCAATAACATGCTACAGAACAGGGTAATATAATGTGCCCTGCAGATCTCAGGAACAATGAGTTAATAATAGTTAGGAAGCAACAGCATCTACATCACCAGTCCACCGTCTCTGGCCAATTTCTGCTCTCTGCTGCAGCGCTCTATTATTGTTCTCGACAATGGAGGATAATCACGACAAGACACAACAACCCAGGACTCTTTTCATCTTTGTTCTGCTTTGTCTGGCACTGTTTTCGTGTCAGAATGTCACCCGCTGATGCTCTCGTCTGATTTCTCCCTTGTTGCTCTTTCTGATTACTTATCTCTATCCTCTTCTCTCCCTTGCAGAACACACTCTCACACACAATACTGGAGAAGATGGGGAAATGTGGGGTTTTAAATTATTCAAACTCCTGGCAGAAAGTGTCACCATCAATGAACACAAATGTACAAGCCTGTATTTACAAGTGTTCATTTTTAAACTTTTCGGGACCCAGTACAGAGGCCACGGCTCAGATCATTTCCTGTCCACTCTCATAGTGTAAAAGATGTTTTGATCCGTTTAAATAGCACTTAGAACTCCTCAATATTTGTAAGGAGTTGTCGGTGTTTGCTATGACTAAATTACTAAAACTGCACTGCTTTGATCCAGATAGCTACTGATTACACTAATTTGTGGCAGAATTATTTACATGTAGGCCTACATATTTTACTTTAGACACCTTTTGTCATAATTTGCATTTTTATTGTTTACAATGGCACGGATTAAAATGCAGTGCAAGTGATATGCTTCGGCTTTAGTATTTGTGCAAACATATTGTTTGTAAATTAATGTTGTAAGACATGAATGTTGTCCTATTTTTAAGGTGCTTTTAAGGAAAAAAAATGAAGTTTTGCTCCCTTGGCTAATTGTGACTCTTGCTGTATTAACATGGAATCAGGCAGACGGTAGATGGCAGGCAGACAACAACTTCTGGACGGCACTGGAAAAACAAACATTTCAACAGTATCGCAGCACTGTAAAACAAAACACGTATTGGTGATGCCGTATTGTTTACAACGACTAAATACAATACTTTATATGAAATAATTTTGTTTAATTATACATTTTTACATGATGTGGCTGTACATTTTTTAAACCTTATTTTAATGGAAAATAGGGTAGAAATGGGACAGTAGAAAACTTTTTTTCCCCCCAATTTTTCATAGAACAAATATACACCTCCTCATCCTCAAAATGACATTTTAAAAGACAAAACAGTAGAGGGAAACAAGCAAAGGCCTTGTGTTATGCTGTGAAGATGATTACAGTGCCGACGTGCTGCTCTCTAATGAGTACTGGCAGTATC
This sequence comes from Plectropomus leopardus, assembly GCF_008729295.1. Taxonomy (NCBI): domain Eukaryota; kingdom Metazoa; phylum Chordata; class Actinopteri; order Perciformes; family Serranidae; genus Plectropomus; species Plectropomus leopardus. Next base: position 12,618,447 of record NC_056467.1, on the reverse strand, counting down.
CGTTTCCATCGTGTTATATCAAGTTATGGCTGGTAGTGCTGCTCCTCAAGCGAGCAGGGCTCTCTGTGTATTATAACGCAAAACAAATAGTGCCTCCAACAAACATGGCAGCACTGCAGAGTACTGCTTTGCTTTGCAGAATGAAGTTTATTCAATGACAACAAACTCTGTAGACTTTCTAACAAAAAGGCTCAACTGAAAACACGCAGTGTTTCCTTCAAATCAGTATTTTTAGAAACCAGCTGGAGGTCATCTTTTTATCAACCACCACTGACAGCAGTATGTTTACCACGCTCAGCATTCTCCTTGAACTCACCCCCATTACAACAGAAGAAAGCTGAGATTTTATTTCCATCTCTCTGTCACGCTTCTCTTAAAAGCAGAGGACGTTTTCATTTGCCATTAGATTCCCTGAGGTTAATTTTGCCGACTACCCAACAAAAACAAATCAATTGTGCTGCACAACTTCTACAGTTCTGCCCCCTCCATCTGTGATTATCTTTGTGCGTTCAAACAGCCAGCGATAGAAAACCACCAAACCAACAGAGATAAACAGCTTTCCAGATACTTAAAAAAAATTATGCCTGAAGGAGACTGTTGGCAATGCAAGATGAGAGCCCACATTCTGCACAAATATGTTATGGCTTGTGTCAAAAGAAAAGCTCACACAAAACTGCTTTCACAGATTTTTCCAATAATCTATTGAATTGATAATCGTTCAATTGATTTCAACGTTTCTACATAATAAACCTAATTAGACCTTTTCCATTTGACCCAAAGGAAAATCTAGAAAAACACAACTATATGAGAAGACAGCATACAAGTTCTCTCAGACAGTTTAATAGGTATTTACTGTAGATACATGTAAAATAAATATGGATACGTCTTTCCACGATTTTAAGAGTTTTGTCCGACATCAGCCTAAGAAACAGGAATCAATATTTATGTTTTATTTCAAGCATTAAGACCCACATCCAACAATGGTAAACAATAGGCAGTGATACAGAGGGCAGTTTATTTTTTTGGCAGCCCCTCAGAAGGACACATTTTTCACTGAAATGTTGCCAGCTGAGCATTATGTTGCTCAATTCCATGGTTAGTATAATCTGTCTAAATCCAGCATTTTAACAAAGCTGTATGGCTGCCTGTCCATGAGAATAGACAGCTTATTCCCTCAGGTATTTCCTTTGACCAGGAAGCTAGAATAAGCAGCACATATAGCACTGCTGGGATAACATTTTTTGGGTAGGCTGTAAGTAAGTGTTGCCCTGGTTCCCTGATCAAAAAAGCCTGTGGGATTTTTCCTTTGGATTATTGCAGAAAATAAACTGTGGCAAACTAACATTAATGATACTTACAGATGTTGTTCGGAAAGATACTGGTAATCCTAATGAATCACTTTTTAAATTTTGAAGCGTAAAAGCAATCACCAGAAGTAAGGCTGCCCCTAAAAACTGCAGATTTCAATCAGTTGTATATTCCTCAGTCGACTGAGATTGATTCAAGTTAAGCAGTCATTTTTTCTTTTTTTGTTTAGTTTTGTTTTTCTATTACTCGTCAGTGTGCTGCGCAGTGTGCTTCTGGGAACATTTTGGTCCCCAGATTTTGCTGCAGTGACTGCTTTTGACTTTTATGCTACTCTACAAGCAGCTGCGTGCATGATGGAGTGAGACAGAAGAAGAGAGACTCTGCACTGTAATGCTCGGAGATCACATTATGTTCTCTCTTCTGCTTAGAAGTGGTGGATTTAAATCTCACAGCAACTTCATACAACACAGTCTGTGGCTTTTGTTTGATATCTAGTGTCGCCAAAAGATGTTGCACATATCTGATCTGCTGTTGGCCCTGTTAGCTTGTTTACAATAATACGTGGATGCAGCTGTCACATTGAACGTCCTGCTGAACCCTCGTCAAACTTAAAGGCTTTATATGGAATAAAAAATAATTGTTGAATATTCAAATCTGATTCGACCGACTTACTTCTGAGTTTGGTACTGCCCTAACCAGTATTTCAGGCATCTAACCAAAAACCTCTTGTCTTTAAGACGAGGGAACAGGAAGTGCTAAAATACTAACTCATTTCCAGGACTTCCTCATACACCTTCCTCTGGGCTGCAGAAGTAGAGTTAGCTGCTAATGCTAGCTTTATGGTAGTATTGATATAATCCTGCAGTTTGATGTCAGTACTATGTTGTGTTTCAATACCATGGTGCTTTTTTACACATTAGAGGTGAAGTTCGTGTTGATGTCAGTTTTATTGTACTATACGACGTTTTGCACAGCGTGTGTGCACACAAGCAGTAAGCACACAGAAACTAATTTCTTGACAGCCACATTGATTTTTTTGTTGACAGATTTCTTTTTGAATTTGGTGTGCATGTGTGGTTAGCCAAGGCTTGAACTCCTGTATTGATTTTCTGATTATGCATCAGTTAATCTATATATGCCAACCGCCCAAGCAAAGAAATAAGATTCTGTGTAACTCCCAACTCATTGAATTTGACCAATTACTCGAAATTATTATTAATGTCTTATGTCATCTGTCATGCGGTTGGTGTGATTTTAACCCAATATCTGGTCTGCACATGAACACCGTATCCTGGCAACTGGGGGGAGGAGAAAGAAAGGGTGCGTTCAGAGGTGAAATGGTCCCTCACTGCACCATCCATCATATGCTCAACCACAGTTGGGCAGGCAGTGTGTGTCAGCAGCATATGTTTGTGTGTTACTGTTATGTTATGTGTCAGTGTTTGACTATCTGTGCGCCTGCTGGGGGCAGCACATTGCACAGAGGGGGCTGGGATTGTGCACGATGCTGTCAGGACAGTGGTGAGGATTCACCAGTATGAGCAGCAGTTTGACAGCTGACATTCTCCAGAGTGCAGGCGACTGGATAGGCAGGAATCAACAGGATACCAGCCCAGGCATGGTAATGAAGCATGAGTCTTAATTGTTTCGGGTTTACAATGCGCAGTATTAATTCCTGTCTCAGGCAAAAATAGTGCGCAGTAATGATGAGGGTTTTTACTCTCTGACTCATCCTGCATGTGGTGTAATAACCCCAAAAATAAAAGTATCAAAGGTTTCTGCAGAGGAATAATCTTAAGAGTTTATACTATTTTGGAAGCAAACAATAATTTCAAAAGTTATATAAATATAGTTATAGAAAATTAGATGTTAAAAAAATATATTTTATAAGCAGATATTTCAAATTAAAAGCCTTTTAGGAAAATATATCAAGGATATGTCCTGTGACCCAGAAAAAAGCTTTTAATAGGCTCTTTTGATATGAGCCAGTCCTGCGTAGAATCAATTACCAGTGATTGCTGCACAGTGCATGCTGGTTATATTTGTGTCCGACTTGATCCCAACTTACCCTGACGTCATGCAGATGTGGGCAACAATAACGTTTTTTTAGGGATGTCCTGAGTCCCAATACAAAACTTTTGTTTTCATAGATAATACAGCTGCACAGTTCACACTTTAAGAAGGCTTCTTCAAAGTTATTTAAAAAATACCTGTATCCAAGCTGTTCCTTTATGTTTTTTTTTAAACGTATTAGCCTAATATCTATTAATAATTAAGTATAAAATGACAAACCCTCCCTTTAATCTTGTTGGCCTCCTCACTGTCTCGAGAGAATATCTCTGTCCCTTTAAGAGAGCAGTGCTTGTTGCTGAGGTGCAGCCTGTTTCTCAGTAACCTGAATGATCTGTTTTCTGTTGAGTGTTTATTTATGTGGTCTCCACATCTTTTTAGGGAGGGGTTAACCTGCATTTATAAATAAGCCATGTTGGCTTTTTGCTAGCAGAGCTTGCATACTTGCAGTGGTGAGTGAGATTGTTGTCAGCTCTGCCTGCCGTCTGTCTCTCTTAGCAGGGCTGAGAAACAACGTGCGCTATAGCTGAAAGACAAACATGAGACTTTCACACTGAAAGTCATAGCAGGTATGAGGAGAGCCAAGGCCTGCAAAACATATTGGAGAACCAGAGAGAGGGCTGAAGGTCTGCTGGGTCTGCACCCACAGCCAAATGTCCATTGTTGTCCACCAGTGTCCACACACTGATGGATGTAGAGCCTCCAACATGCTCTGCAGACCCTGGCTCTCTGCTCACCTGCTATGACAGCCTGCCAAGCCTCAGTAAAAGCTGCCAGGTTTGACAAAACCAAAACATAAATGAAGAGTTTATAAAATATGATGTTTTGTACAGAGCTTGGGAGTTGCCATGGAGAAATAAATCAGGGTTTAACTAAATCAGAATCAGAATCAGAATCACGTTTATTGGCCAAGTTCAACAAATGAGGAACAAGGAATTTTTTTCGGGGTTGGCAATGCTCACAGTACAGGGGAGGGAAATAAGTTAGGGATAAGAAAAATAGAAAAAAAGACAGACATAGACATGTAATTGTATTTACAAAAGGAAGAGATAGAGAATATATACAAAATGTACAGTATGTAATTCAAAAATATACAGTATGAACAGTTTAGTGCAAAAACCACTGTGCATGAGGTAGTATAAATATATATATTTGTTGTTTGTTGTTTTTTGTTTGTTTGTTTTTGTTTTGTTTTGTTTTGTTTTGTTTTGTTTGTTTTTCTCTCCTGACACTCTGACTATTTACAGTTCATCAGAGTGACAGCCTGGGGGTAGAAACTGTCTTTGTGTCTGGTGGTCTTGGCATACAGTAGATAGAGCACATGAGATGCTATTGTGTGGCCTTTTTTTTAACTAAAACCTGGCCTCACTTTACTATATGTTGTGTGGCCTCATGATTGGCTAATTTATCCCCTCATTTTGGTTAAGTCATGCGCTCAAGAGATAATTCGTATTAGTTAATTTGTGGCCTCAAATTAAATAGGCTAATCAAATCATATACTTCCAACCACCAAATGCATATAAGGCAGTTTGGTTGATATCCAGAGACTAGTTTAGGGATGAAATTAGTTCGGGGGTCAGTTATAAAGACGTGTTGACAACACTTGCCTTGTAAATGATTATTATTAATAAAAGGCAACTATCGAGCTGGTGGATTGTATCGTAAGCAATATGCTGTCTTGATGGATGCTATTGTCTTTAACCGCAATTAACTTAGTTTCAGGTTGGATATTTGACATCTTCTTTACTCTGTTTCACACCGTGTTGGCATTGGAGGACTGTTAGTTCACCTCCCGGATCCTCATGTTTAACCACTTGAGGCTAATTTAGGGAATATCAATAATTTACCATGTACTTGATGCAATAATTGCAGTTTTTTTCAATAGCTTTTATATCATGTGACCCATTGACTCCAAATCAATGCTGAATTCTGTTTTACTACACTGGACAAATGAGACACAACTCTTTATCATTGCTTGTAGTGCTTCTTAAATTATAAAATTATCATACCTATAAAAAATAAATATGAAATATAATAGAATTCAATGAAAAAGAAGGCTAGTTTTGTTATAAATTAGCCAAAACTACCTACGATAGAAGCAGAAAAAGCTTTGTGGTTGTTTTTAATATCAACCCTTTTACACTGCCTTGTGAATGCATGGACAACTGATGAAGTAACAACCAATCATCAGTTCTCCCTCTCCCTTTCCTCCTGACCTTCCAACCCTAGTAAATAGCAACCGTTGTCATTTCAACTCTCAAAATTGACAGTCGCCTGCATAAAATGAGAAGCCTGCTTTTGTGGACCCCCTCTCTGAAATTAAGAGCTCATTAAAAAAACAAAACCCCAAAATAAAAGCCCACATATATGAGTAAAGAATTGATGTCCATTTTTAGGATTTCTATATCACAAGTCCACAGGGGATCATACCACACCCAGCATGTAGCCGCTGGTGTTCCCATTTCTCTTGTGCATTTTTGGTGCATCAACGGGTTGTTTATCCTGGGTCAGTGCTCCTGTCCCTTTGTCTGCCTCTGACTTTTGTATCGAATCTCAGGAGCTGACAGGAACATGCTGACAAGAATGAAAGGATGAGGAAAAAAAGAGGGAGAGTGTAGAGATGTAGAGGAGGAAAGGGAAAGAGGTTGTCTGGGAGAGAGGGTGATAAGAGAGGTGAATGAGCAAGAGGAGAAGACTGAGGGAGCAAGAGGGAGAACCGGAGGCATAAAGAGAGGCAGCAGAGAGAGAGGGAGGAGAGGAGGTGTCCCTGTAGTAATCCTGTTAGAGAGGGAGAGATCAAGTTGGCAGTTTGGTGCTGTCACTCTGAAGAGATTTCCCTCTCTAGTCTTTGAAAAACGTGACAACATGACATAGATTTCCTTTAATTGAATTCTTTTGCAGTGTCACTGTTAGCCTTGTCTTTATAAGCAGGTGTTTCTAAACTAATCTGCTGTAGCTCTCTGTAGAGCAGCATTTCTTACTGCAGGAGGAAAAGAGAAGAGACTTGTTGTCCTAAGACACTGAGTACATTTACATGCACAAAATAGTCAGTTTTTTGCCCTTATTCTGAAAAAGGACGATATTCTTACTAAGCTGTTTACATGTCTAACGAAAATGAATATTCCACTAACACTCCCATTTACATACAGCTCTGCAAACTCCAATAAACATACCCTAACATGTCGTGTATGATGTCAAAATATGATGAAGTAGAGCAGCTGGAGCTGCTTGTCATTTTGCTTCTTTGCTTCAAGATAGGAATTTTTCACAGTTGCTTACCGGTGGCAGACTTGTTGGACTATCTCTTTCCTTCGCCTTCTTGAAAATGTCAGTGCTGCTATATTTGTGCATATCCAAAAACCTACTGATATTGAAGTCATTTATAGAGTTTAAAAGCAGGTGTGTTTCTCCTTCCAAATAGAAATGTGGGATTTTCTTTTGCATGCAACTCTACCCCTCAGCTATGCAAAGTGTTGCTGGTTTGAGGTGGTTTGTGTGACATTATTATCCATGACAACACACATCGCAGACCGTTAACAGACATTAGGCCGCATGTTGCAAACTGAAGAGAAGAAAACCCCAGCTGAGACCAATATCCCGAATTGGCTGGATACATGTCCAAATAATGTTACCAAAACCTGAATAATACTGACATATCCCACATCTTAATCAGAAAATTCTAAATTTGCAAAACGGCCCGATTCTGAATATTTAAACAAAATATGCTGTTTGTATGACTGTATCAAAGCAGAGTATTTTCATATTTGTAATAAAATGGGAATATTGATGTGGATGTAACCTTAGCCAATGGCAGCAGCAGTGAAAGAAGATATCAAATAACCATATACATGAACCTAATCTCTCACCACAACTAAAACACTCCAAAATACTCCAAGACACTCAAAACAAGGGTAAATTAATAAGTTCCATGCACAGAAATTTGTATTTTAGGTGTATTTTATAAATGTAACTATATGAGTTTACAGTAAATGGAGATTGTCAGACTTTTGTTCTCAAAATGAGGTTTCAGTCCCCTTTTCTCTCCATTTCCTTCCTTCGGTCTTTGTCTTTCGGTCCTCTCTCTGTATTAAAGGATATGAGTGTGTGCAGTTTACGCTGAAAGGAATGTTTCTGTCTGTGACAATGATAATTTTGCGAGTTGGCAGTATCCCTCAGTGTGGAGACAAATGTATTTTCGGATGGCAGCCAGTGCATGAGCCTGAACCCCAGCAGGGGGATAACTGTGGCCTTATCATAGCCGGCCAAGGAGCCCCTGGATCCCCTGGCTCATCACCCAGCAGCAGATTACCTTTTCCCTGAATGTCTTCATCGTTTTCCATCACACTGAGGGGCCCACTCTGATAGAAGTGATGGAAATTAAAAACTCAAAGACAACAGGACTGTCAAATGATTCATTTTCTAAATTGCAATTAAATGTTGAATTTCAATAGTTGATCGGGATTAATTGCATTTCTTTTGCATGTTTACAATTCCATTATTTTGCATTTCAAAACAGTTTTAAAGTCAAGTAATTCGCACACTCCAAAATAGTGCTTTGTCAGCTTTGACAGTGCGGTTGCCCCGCTGGCATCAGTCTCATTAGCTGCGCCTGTCTGCTATGCTCTTAGGTTGTAGCAATTTCAAGACTGTTTGGGGACCCCAATATGCAGAAATAATTAAAGAAAAGAGGCAAAAATAACACATAACGCACAATAATATTTATCCTGAATGCAGAAATCTGCATGGCTTTTTGCCCAAAACTGCATGGGACTTGCAGAAAAATGGCCATGTCTGTAAAAGAGAGACTCATGGGTACCCATAGAACCCATTTTCAGTCAGATATCTTGAGGTCAGAGGTCAAGGGTGTCGTATTTTTAAGATAGTTTCAATTGTTGATCATAAAAAATAATCCCGGGGCACCGGTGGCTCAGTGAAAAGAGCAGGCGTCCCATATACAGAGGCTTGGTCCTCGCCGCAGCAGTCGTGGGTTCGTTTCCGGCCGTGGCCCTTTGCTGCATGTTGTCCCCTCTCTCTCCCCCTTTCATACTTACTCTCTGTCCTATCCATTAAAGGCCAAAAAAGCCCCCCCCCCCAATAAAAAAAAAAATATATATATATATATATATATAAATCCCCAACAGATATAATGGTTAGGTAAATGTTTATTTATTAAGACAAAGTGCTGAACACTGACTGTGTTCAGATACTCAAATGTTAATATTTACAGCTTTTTTGTGGTTTGACATCCCTGTTAATTGAATGTCTTCATGTTTTGGACTGCTGGTTGACAAAACAAAACAAAAGAAACGTGTTGAGTCGTGATGTGATATTTTGCCCAGCAAGCTGCACTCTGAATGTCGGAGTAGAGAGCAGGACTTTTTACAGTGTAGGCGGAGCTGCCTGTGCTTCTCCTCATTGCTTTCAGCTATCAGCTATCATAAGGCAGTGAGAGAGAGATGCGACCGAGGCTCTCACAAGTGTCCTAGATTAATGGATTATAGATGAATGGGATTTTTTTCACCACATTTGGTGATAAATGAAACAACTCATTCACTTATTGCTCAGTCCTTCTCTCTTGCACACAGTCTTTACCTCTGTGCATCACTCTTTTTCTGCTGTACTGAATTGGATTTTTATTCTTGTTGTATGGAGTGTGGTCTGTCCTCTCATGGATGACTGCTTCCAAACATATTGCATTAGGAAGGACTGCGGCCTATAACACCACGTTGGTGTTGGGTGAGGCATCGCACGCCGCAACTCTTTGCTGTTCTCACTTTTCTCATTGTCACCACCTCACCCTCTGAGGCACTCACGCTGTCACCTCGTCTCTCTCTTTTTATTCCCCGTCCTTATAGCTGGGAGACACCTGTCTGTCAGAGGAACATAACATTCAATTCTTACTGACGTGTCTGTGCTTCTTCCATGTCTAGCTAATATTAACTTTGGTTCAGTGTTCATTTAACCAGCCATTTTCACTGAAACATTCACATATAAATGATGAAAGAGTGCAAATGTGCTCAGAATTTGTTTCAGCTTCAAGCTGGGAAAGTTGACGTTTAGTTAATTTCCTTGTTTACAGCAACTAATGGCTATTATTTTCTCCATAAATGGATGAATTGTTTAGTATAAATGTCATAAACTGTCAATGTGCACACTTTGTAGACCACAAAAAGCAGTAAAACGATGGTGCTCAAACATGAATGTAACCATCAGCAGAAGAGTACGACTGCTCTTGAATGTAAAGTAGCAGCAAAGGAATTCAATTACTTCTGTCAAATATGTGTCTTCTTTCAGTATGCTTCAGGGCCGGGCAGTGTCCACACTCAGGGACTTGGGAGACATACTACATACACACATGCACACACACACACAACGTGTACAAAATGTATGTGTGTGTGTGTGTGAAGGGGAGAGTGATTGCCATTCTCCAGCTTCAATAGGTCAACAGCACTGAAGCTCCCACAGAGCGGAGAAATTGCTGCATTTAGCTGATGGGGCGATTGGAGAGATTGGTCAGAATGACGAGATGACAAGACCAATGTGAGGCCATATTTTGTTCCACAGGGACACACACGTTGCCCTCACATGGGACTGTTTACTGTCTGTCTTTTATTCTTTGATGAGAAAAAAACATCATGTCAGACCAAGAAAAATATATAACACATTGTAAATGAAAGTATGTTTTATTGCAACTTGGTTTGTTTTCTCAGCTCCAGATTTTGTTTCCATCACTTTACTTGCCAAAGTACATGCTCAGAATAAGTCCAAGGTGGCAACAAACAAGAGCACTCAGTCAAATTTTCCCAGAGCACATGGTGATATTTAAACCGTTTTTGTCGACTTAGAAGGTCGGGCTTTCTGTCCTGGGCCGTGCACGAACCATGCCAGTTGGTGATGTTTGCAGTCAGTATGCTTTCTATTGCTCCTCTGTAGAAGTTAACCAGGATCTTGCTCTGGAATTTGGCTTTCCTAGGTTTCCGTAGAAAGTAGAGCCTTTTCTGTGCTTTTGTAACCTGGGTTGTGATGACCAATATAGGTTCTTAGTGATAGTATTTCCAAGAAACCTACAGCTGTTCACCTGCTCCAAACTCAGCTCCACTGATGTAGACAGGTGTGTCTTTGCCTCCTTCTTTCTAAAATCAACAATCAGCTCCTTGGTTTTACTGACGTAATAGTCCAAAACTATCAACATACAGTGATATCGAACAGCCAGAAAGTGCATCTCCCCGCGTTTGAGTGGCTGAACCCAGCAAATATTTTACATTTTGGCAACAAAATTGTTATAATAATTTATTTTTTTTATATGCATTTAGGGGTTAGTTTTTTGGTGATCCACGACACCTGGACATGCAATGTATGATTGCTGTAGCAGTTGCAGGTTCGTTTCCAGCCTTGGCTCTTTGCTGCATGTCATCCGCTCTCTTTCCCTCTCCCCTTTACACACTTACTCTCTGTCCTATCCAATAAAGGCTCGAAAAGCCCAAAAATATCTTTAAATTGAAAAAAAAAAATCAAACTGAATTTTAGCTTTGTGGTAAGTTGTTTACTTTTCAGTGTACATGGAGAGCGAGTAAAGATCATGGCCCCTTCAGCTACTCCCAACTGGCTGTCAGATGTACGGATCAATTTTTGACATGTCAAAAATTTTGGGTCACATTCGTCAGGCTCACACATAGCAGAGCTAGGGCTGCACGGTGAATTGCAATTTTATCAGAATTGCAATATGGCCAAGTGCAATATGCGTGTTTCAGTGACTTCCGTTTTTTGATAAAGTGTTACTTCATAGCATTATAAATGAAGCATTTTGGTGCTACAAAGATTAATACAAATTATACTTAAGACTTACAGCAAAACGCTTGTGTGGTATAGACCCCAGCTAAAATCATATCATTATCACATTATTTTTTTCCATAAAATTAAAATGCAACAATTACCTTTTCCACTTAAAGTGGGACTCCTAAAGCTGCCACAATATTTGTAAAAATAAATGCAATATGCAGCCTTATGCAGAGGAACACGTTCTCCAAAACACACAGCTCGACTTTAACTTTCTGTATTAATCATTGATGTGTACACTCATGGTTTTGCAGAGCAAGGAGGGTTATCAGCAACATTATTGATACATCCATAACAGGTTTGTGTTCTGAAACTATTTTTTGGTTGAAACCAGTCACTTGGTGTGAAAATGGTGTGAGTCTTCTTATATAACTTAAAAAGCAAATTTGAGTATTTGCCTTAAGACAAAGTGACAGATTTTTTACAGTAAATAGCTTTATTATTCACAATCAGGAGTATAGCCTTTATGCTTGATGCAAAAATGTTGGCAAGTTTTTATTTTCTTTGCTAAGATGTCATGTATCTGCTACACAATAAATTTCAATTAAGAAACAACCTCAGTTAAGAGACAAATATACAGTACAGCAGTCTTCATATCCCTCTCACAGGACACTGAGGACTTAAAGAGAACTATTGTTCGAAAACGCGTTAACGTTAACATTTCTCTGCGGGGTTTATTGCCAGTGTCACTGCACAGGAACTGAGAGATGCAGATATAATATAAGTTTCATTCTTCGCAAAGGTTTAGAGTAATTTATCCTTTCTTTCTCTCTATCTTTTTTGTTCTTTTTCTCCGTCCTGTCTCTCTGCGGCATTTATGCTTCCCATAGAGGCGCGTACACTGAGTGGAGCAGAGGAGCATTAGGCTGGAGTGCATGGTGAAATAATGTTCATCTATTCTCCCGTGCATGAATTCAACAGAGAGGGAGTAAGCTCACTGTGGAGATTTATTTCAGATTGTGTCACATTATTTTCTTAGCCTTGCACCCGAAATAATAGCTCTCCAAAAGATTCTGGGAAATAATGTGTTGGAGCCTTTGATCGTCTTAGAGGCTGAGGGAGATTCTTTTGTATTAGGTCAAGCAAGGAGGAATGTTTGCCAAAATCAAGAAAGCAGATATTCTATGTTAGCAGTTTTAACGTATTTGCCTGTTAATTAACTAAGTTTAGAAACGTCCGCTTGGTTTGCAGTGACATCTGAGTTGTGTAAGAATTAGACGTTTGACCAATTAAGCCGTTTTCTCACATGAACTCATGTCAGGACATTGACCTGAGTTTCATTTCACACCTGCAGCACACAGCAGGTGACTGGCCATGTCAGACGTGCCGTACCTAGAGGAAACACGCTGTTTGGTTTAGGCGAGGGATCACACCTCAGAAAAGTGTCTAGGAGGCAGGACATGATGATTTAGATTACAATGCTGTCCCGTGTCGATTTGTAATTTGGTCATGAACAGCAGAGTCTCTCGCTGTCACTTACATTTGTCTACTATTTTGGCTTCAGTCCTTACCAACAGAAGTTCCCAAATCTATTTATCTGTAAATTTAGACATTTTTGTTGCCATTTTTGTGTAAATGACCCTTCTTCCGCGAGCAGCGGGATAGAAACATCATCAACATGCATATTAGGCTTTTCACACATGGGGCGCAGTCAGACAGCGTACTCGGGACCTGGCAGGGTAAAGTCTGAAATGTCAGATCCAACTGATTTGGACATTTGCGTTCTCACATTCACTTCTCTGGTTAATGTCAAGATTATTTCAAGCTTGCAGTGCATGTATGAAAGGGTATAGTTACAGAATATTGCTTGTTGTAGCTTCTTAAGTGTGTTATATAGTATAACTGCAGATAGAATGTTATAGAGTTTTTGAGTATTAGTTGGACAAAACCAAGTAATTAAAGATATCCCCTTTTGGCTGTGGGTGCTTCTGATGTGCACTCTTCATTGTTCCTTGACATTTTATAGATAAAATGAGTACTTGATAATTTGGAAAAACGAACATTGTATTAATCCGTAAAGAAAATCATAAGTAAGTGCAGCCCTAATGTATCAGCGCAGTTCTCACAAACTTAATGGTCGTCTTCTTTCTTGGAAAGTCTGCAGGAGTCATGTTAGTCTGTTTATAAGCTATTTTGGTGAGAAATAATTGTCTTTCACTATTCGTGGACTCACGGCAGGTAATTTCATGTTACACCACAGGAAGCTTGCTTTGCATTTACTGCCTGCAGCGTATTTGCAACTTTGACAAATTGCTTCAGTTACCGGTGTGCTAAAGTCATGACATAATGAAATATGAGCTATACGTCAACACTGTTTCTTGCTGGAAAGTGGCCTGATTTAGCCATGTTAGTAGTGCATTAACACCCAAGTCCACAGTGATTGTCATGTTTTTACTTTATTTGCTGTTTGAATTGGTTTGAATATAGTAAATGTTGCAGCTTTTTGATTGTTACTTTCTCAGTTCAGCTGAGTTGAAGAATCCTTGAAGATGCAGATTTCAAAAGAGTTGTTACTACATGTAGTCGTCTTCTTAGCAATGATGTTATTTCTAAAGGTTAAGCCCTTGTAATAACTGAGCAATCTGCATGCTCTTGGAGGAGTGAAACAAATGTAACTGCCATATCAATAGCTGGTGGTTCTTGTAGGACCATCACAGTCAAAGAGAATTAGGGCAGGCTAATAAGAAAACAAGCAAGCAAGAGACAGAGGAGACAAAGAGCAGACAGCGGCAGTGAATGTGCGGCTGATTGTGTGAATCCTGTAGCGCAGTGCTGCAGCACGTGCCACTGATCATTAATATGCACTGTGGCTCTACATGACAAAAGGCCATAGCAAAGGCAATTTCATTTCCTAAGCAGGGCCTCTGAGGAGTTCATTTCAAATGCCCTCCAACCACGACTCAGTCTGAATTGTATTTGGAGGGAGAAAGCGGTGTGATTGAGTTAAAAAAAAAAAAATCACACTTGCCACAAGTTAGGCAGAAATGACACGGCAACACTGAAAATATAAAATGTCATGAATACATGATTTGCCCTCCAGTGTGTACTCAATCTCTGTAAACCACGGCTCAATCTTTCCCTTCGATGAATCGTCCAGCCTCTGGCACTGGACATGGCTAGAACAAGAGCGTCACAACATTAGCTCCACTTGTTGCATTTTCACAAAGCAGACTTGTGGATCACATTGTTAGTGAATCCTGCTGCTGAAGTGGAATGAAATTAAGTGAGTGATTTTCCTTTTAGCTGAGCAGATGAGAGAGATTTCCCCATTTGAAACCTTAGAATTAATTCAAACACTGTCTTAGAAGATAAATTAAGCTCTGCATGTAGGAAATGCACATGTTTGCTTTTTGTCCTGTCTTTTTTTCCTGTCTGTGTATTCGGCACAGTGGAAGCTGTTTAGCCAAGCCTGGCACAAACATTGGAAGCAGAGGGCAGCAGCTTGCTTGGCTCTGTCAAAGACGCCTTTCATCAGCTCAAAATCAGTTGTAGTTAGTTACTCATTGTGTATTTACATTGTGCAAAAATAGTAAAACTAAACATTGTTTTTGGGATAGTTTGACATTTTTCAGGTTTTGCACATGCCTCCTCAGAGGACTTGTACTTATTGTTAGTAGCAGGCTTTGTGATTTTAGTCTGAACACAAACCAGACGATTGTTGGACATACTAGTGACAACATTGCTAAATTAATTTAGTATATTTTTAAAAAATTACATCATGTAAAAAGATTATTTTAAAAGTTGTTTGGAGGTATGTTTCTGCTCTTTTTACAGAGCTGCTCTCTTTCGACAGTCTTTGTGCTGAATTTGACAAATGATCTTATCTAACTCTCAATAATACTATGAATAAGAGACTTTCACAGTGTTTCAATGTTGGGGTATTCTTTTTTTGCCTAATTCAGATTTTAAACCATTCAGCCTACTTAATATTCACTACCAGCAAGAAAGAGCTCACTTGGCTGCAGACCTGAGCCAATATCTAATACAATCACACATTAGCCTTTGCTGTCTTTGTAATTATTCAGAATAATTATTAATATAAGTATGATCGTAGCACTATGGGAAAGTTAATCAAAGGTTGCCAAAATCATCAGCTCTCCTGTTGGGAGAATTCTTGTCCAGGACAAATTTCATTTTTGTCCGATCAAGGTTTTGAGATGCAATGGTTGTCATATAAGCCTAGTTTGCAATAGCTTCCCTCAACATGTTGTAGCACTTTCTGCTCTGAGCTGGGCTTAAGTCAAAGCCAGCTCACTCTTGATTGCTCTAATGAACTGCAGAAGATAAACTGCTAAAGGACAGCGACTCTGATGTTGAGAAGCTTCCACACTGTGTGCAGAGCTGGGTGCAGTTTGAAAGGGACTTAGGGGAGCAGAACACAAAAGGCAGCCACAGAGAGTGAGTCTGTGGAATCAATGGTATTTAATTAAATTGATATGGCGAGCGAACAATGCAGTAGATCACCGGAGCTGCTCTTCCTGCTGCAGATAAGCCGCCTTGCCTGCAACACAGGTCAAGAGCGGAGGTTGACTTATGTGGTCTTAATCCATCAGTCTCACACACACACACACACACTCAAACCCTGTCTCCTTCTTTGTGTAGTTTTACAGAATTTCACTGTAAATGAGTTTAACACATGAGTTTTCAGGCTGCACAGCCAAGATAGGTGAGGTATGAAGTGCTAAACAGGAGAGAATGAGGTATTTTGGCAATTACACCCTGTCTCTCTGCTTTACTTGGTCGCAGCACTCCTCTGATGGCAGGTAATCATTGCTCTGTGATAAGACATTGTTCAGTCAAATAAGAACAGCAATTGACAGACTTAGGATGTATTCACACCAGGTACGACTGATTCGTATCGAGTATTTGCCTCTTTAATTTAAGTCTTAAATGAATTGTCTTTTGCCTGTATCCTCTTTCCTTGAGATATTTTCTGAACCGTAAAATTAGCAACATTTACATGTATTTTTGGTGCAACCTGTCTAACCACCTGCCTTTAGCTTTCATGTTTTCCCATCCTGTCTGATATTAGTATGCAGCAGCAAAGAAAAAAAATTACCACCTGTCAAAACAGTCAGACAGCAAAGGAAATGCTATTTCTTTATTATTATTTTTTCCTTAACGTTTTTTTTTTTTCCTGAGACGAAGGAGGGGGTTTAGATGGGGGTGGGAGGTCTTGTTTGCTTGTGTGAGTGTGTCAAAGGAAAAAAAGAAACCAAAAGGCATGTCTTTTTAGTAAAAGGTCAGAGTGGGCTTTTCTCGTTCCCAGTGGATTCACCGTCTCACTCTGGAATAAAGAAAACAACAAACGCTCTTGGTATGATGACTCACCGGGCTTTAAAAGGAGATTAAATTCCTGTTTTTTCCTCCCTCCTCCCCTCCCTCTTCGCTGTGGGGGAGTAATGGTGCTATCCCCCTGCAGATGGGGGACATTGTCTTGGATGTCCTGAGGTGAGACCATCATCTATAGTGGGTAGAGGGACCTATGCATACAGTATATGGGCAATATTTAGGCACTGTGATGGAAACCCTGCAGTGTACTGTCATTTCTTCACTAAAAAGAAAGAAAGCATTGTGTTCCTGTGAGAGCAGCAAGGGAATCTTTTTATCTTCTTCATTACCTCTAACAGGGACTCAGATGGGGAGGCAAAGTAGGGTGGCGGTATATACACTGAAATAATGGTAACCACGTGGCAGAGCCAATACATAAAACAACAAGTTATCACCTCTGCCCATCTTGGCTTCTGGTCCAAAACTGATGACCCCAGCCTCGAGACGGAGCGTCTTTGGAAGCCTGAAGCCTCCAAAGATCCCCCGCAGATTGCTTATTTCACGGCCCATGTGTATGATTTCACTGAGGCCCTCGGGAGTGAAGGGTCTAATGTTAAATGCAGCTGGCTCCTCCATCCTCTGCCTAATGCTGCCTGCTTTCTGCCTCCCTTAACACAACCCAGAGACACTCACTATTAATAGCTCCAGCAGCTCCAGCAGTTACAGCGCTAGAATCAAAATCATTAGATCAATGTTAAAAAAGCATCAGAAGAAATTCAAAGCTTATGCATTTTTTTGGGGTAAAAGACAGTAAAAAGTAACTCTGAAGTTATTTCAAGCCCATCTTGACCCGTTCAGATTTAAAAAAAAAAAAAAAAAGAGTTTAGTATGCAAGAGCAAACTCAAAGAAATTGCAGTAATAAAGTCAGTTCATGTTCTGCAACAACACTTTGACAGATCCTTTATATGACACTCAATAGCGCCTCTGTCATTCCCACTCCATGCCCTGAACACGATGAGCACTATGAGTACTTTGAGCACTATATATGTTGTTGAATAAGTAAAATATTCCAGGAGGAGTGGGTAATATTTTATATAATGGGAAAACAACAGTAATCTGATAGCAGAGGGTACATCCTTGCCAATGTCTTGTGTTACCTATACATTTTTGCTGCTGGCCACAATATCATTTCTTTTTTAATTTTTTTTTTTACCATTTAAAACAGGTAAAATCTTATTTCACTGTAGAGCTGCGTGCACAGCATTGAATCTTCCTTGCCCAGCTCTTGCTCTTTCTGTTGACCAGACCACATATGTGATAAGAATTAAGTAGCTAGTGCACAGCGTGTACCCGCCATTTCACTCCCCACAGCTAGGAAAGTATTTTGCTGGGAACGAAGCAAGCAGCAGCTCCAAAGACGGACCTGAAGCCAGACATGAATTCAGCCAACGCAAATTCCAGCACCAGTGGTCACAGAGGGCTGGTGTCCGGTGGAAGGTGTAAACTGTGTAACAGCAGCAACAGAAAGTTTGCTGATCTCGTGGCGAGTCGGGCGGTCAAGGATCATACCCCTGCTGCTGGGGTTTGGTTGTTATTTAGTGTAGTATCACTCTGAAATTGTAGGGCTGCAAAATTACAAAAATAATAATTCTTGCATAATGTTGCTTTAAATTGGTTGGATTATTCAGTAAATCAATTTAATTTAACTTCTTAAAAAGTATTATCCCATACTTGCTGGCAATTACCAGTTTTGTATTTTACAGTATTACTAGATTATCATTTGATCACAATATATTAAATTAGATGTCCAGGGTGGTAATGCAACCAAACAGACAGGCATACTAAGACACCATTTTCCATACATTTGAATCCATCTATTAACAAAGTATCAGGCGAATTGTGTGTTAGTTCACATTTTCCTAAACTTGATTTAATGAAAAAATGACAGTCTCAGTGGCTGTGCTGAGATTCATCTTCACATTCTTATTTTTTAACTGAACTCATCATAAAAGAAGTAATTTAAATCCCTCTTCAAATCTTTCACACACAATTCATATTTTTTATTGTATATCTTCTGAAATAAATCTTCCATATGAGGAATGTAGAATTTTAACAACAGTAGAAAACTCTGAAACCTCAGAAAGAAGATAAATGTACTCTATCAACCATCTGTCATTTGAAGTCTTAACAGGCATTGAAAAAGTTCCCAAAGTTTAATTTAATATTTATTTGAGTGATGGTTAAATTCCATATAACATCAGAAGTCTCAGCCACCTCAACATAATTCCTCCGTCTGCATTTCAAACAACAACCAGGAGTCTCCACAGTTTCAGGAACTCCCTGCCGTCTCTTGAAGTTGTTGTCTTGTGGTTGTGCATCTCAATTAACGTCTTGTAATGCTCTTCATGCTCACTTTGTAATGGCTGTATCTGATGGGAAATTAGTACCTTGTTAATTGGTTAACAGTTGCTTCACGGTCTAACAATCTACTGTTAGACTAATTGTCTCTCAATAAAAATGAGCAATTGACAGTCAGAATACAGTGAAACAGCCAGTACCTCAGTTATTTGAGGCTTAAGAAAATCTGAGATTTTAGCAATAGATAAATGGTGCAAAAATGTTGTTGAGGAGTTCAGTAAAATCAATGTGCTTTTTCCTGTTCTCTGCAATAATTTCTATGCTTCATGACTCAATCTATTGCTTAGTTTTTTAGCCAGAGAGAGAAGCATACAAGTGACCCGTGCAGTACAGGTTAACTCTCCTAGTGGAGCGTGGATAGGCCAGTAAATTAGTTAATTTTCTCCCTTGCCTCTGCCTCTGAGGGGGGAATTGTACAGCAATGAAATCTGAGCATATGCTTCGTTTTACCATTAACTGTAATTGGCTTCTAGTTTCATTTTGAGCAGCTTGTGGTGACAAACATTCTTCCACCGGGAGCAAAGTAGACAGATGCTCTCATTCTCTCGTTCTGCCTTTGCATCTGCCGATCTCCGCTGTCTCTGCTCCCTTTCTGTCTTTCTCTCTCCCATTCTGTTTGGCTTTTTCCCACTTAAGTCTGACTATGCTAGTCATCTTTAGAGCGCAGTGACAGTAAACGGAGCGGATCATAAACTGTGCTGGAAACAGGGACGAAAATAAAGTCGATGAGGCAAACTTGAGATTTGGATTTTGACTTGTGACAGAATTTACTGTTTGCCCTTTGGTTCCTGGCAGGAGCTCCCTGCTGAGGGAAGACTGCATTAATATTGATTCTTTATTATATATTTATTGCAACAACTCAGATTAATGGCAAGAGTACTAACTGTAGTTATTTGAGAAGTAAATGTCAGACTGTCTGAGATACCATATTATAACTAAAACATTACTCATACAGCACAACCCAAACGCCAGAATAAATGTCTGCACTGTATTTTTTTATAAACCAAAGACATAAAACATTTGTATGTTTCATATACAGTATAGCTTTTTTAAAATTATTATTTAACCTTTATTTGACCAGGAATAGTCCCACTGAGTTTCAAAATCCCTTTTCAAAGGGAGTCTTGTCCAAGACAGCAGCATGAAGAATTTCTCATAGAGGACTAAACAGACCATAAAAAACAACAGCAAAATTAAAATTAGCAGCATAAAATTTCCACAAATAAAAACAGACTTAAAACAAACAGCCAGTTTACAACAAACAATTCAATTCAATTTTGTTATTTGTCATTTGTGTTGCAGCAAGTGTTAAAAAGCATAATTTAAAATACATAAAGCACAAACAAATAGACACAGAAACATATAGCAGATGACAGTAATTTGTACTCTGGGTTATTTGCATCTGTGCACATTAAAGCTCCATGGGAGCAGATTGATAAGTAACCACCATAACTCCATAGAGTCTATAATAATCCAGTGAGCATTAAAAATGACAAACCTCTCCAGATAACTTAACCATTTTCAGTGTAGTATACATCACCATCAACAGGTCAAAACAGTCACAATAATGCAGCAAATAATAGAAATTAGCAGCTTTCAGTAAACGGACATGTGATTTCAGTGGTCCAAAAGGCCTTAATCCTGTTTCTAAAATCTTCCAGTCTTATAATAAAATCTAAGGTGACTTGTAGCCAACACCAAGATGAGGGAGCAAAAACATTAAAATCATTTTTACTAAAGAAGAGTAATAACCTCCATAAGTTGTCGGCATGACAGAACTACTGATAGTTCTCAAATCAAGAAATGTTAAAGCTTTATGCTTCTTTACATTTCAGCTCATATATATGTAATCTAAACCACGTCACTGTAGAAATATTGATGACAGTGTGAAACAAATGCTACATATCCATAGTTTGCAAAAAGGTACAATGCAAAAATTTTCTTTAGGTAACTTGGCTGCATGCCAACACCATCCATTAAAATTTTTTGTTTGTTGACATGTAATCTGTGGTAGCACACTGTTTTAATAGTATAAACACAACAACTGACATGCATTCCCAGTTTTCTGACGTGAAAGTCAGACACTGATCGCACGCCCAACCACCTCTCCTCCCTACAACTTCTGTGTCTTTGTAGACGTCACACTTCCAGAAATAGAATAAAGCTTTGCCAGTGAACTTGAGTCAGGCAGCAACAGTCCAACAATCAAATGTATCTTCTAGGAGACAGTGCTGCACACAGACACGCTGAGAAACACTGACATTTCCATAAACACATACTGTGCATACTTGCACATGCACTTACAATCTAAATATAGTTAAAATCATTGCACTTTCGTTCCCCTTCTGTCTCCCATTTTTCCCTCCAAACAAATGCATCTTATTTCCAAAACCATGCCTCATTTGCATGCATCTGTTACGAGCGTCACAGCCTTTGATTTGTGTGTGCTACCACTGAAGTTGAGCAGTGCCACAGAAAGTCTAGTTTGCAGATCAGATGATAAGCGTGATCACAGTGTTTCAAGAAATAATTGAACAGCCCTTTCCTTGAGGAGCACACACTCACTGGAGATCTCACTGACAGTTTTTGCTCCCCAGCTAAATGCTCGCACAATTGATGAGTCAGCCATGATACAGAAATAGGGCATTTTTCACATTTTTCTTTTTCTTTCACTTTGAGCCAAACATCTTGGATTCATGCTCTGCACGTTGTAAGCGAGACACAAAGTGAGCCGCTGTCGCCACAGCCGGGAATGGAGAGGCTTTATTAGCTGTAATGCACATTTTACATTAATCATGCCATTTGTGATATAGCTTCATTGATATCTGTAATTGGGCCTCTACAAGTCTCAGCTGTAAATAGTGTAATTTAACTTGGATAACATGCTATTGTGTTGTGCAGATGGAGGCACTGATGGAGAGCAGAATAATAACTGTAGTCTCTACATACTGATTTCTGACCGCCTATAGTTTGGCAGGCTTTATAAAAATGAAGCTGATAGTGGATTTTAACTGGAAGGAGCTTCATTTCATTTCAATATGATGAAGAATTGCAACATCAATACATATCGTATCGAGACATGAAAAAATTCCTCCCAGTGATAAAAAAACCTAAAGAAAAGCAGATGAAAGCTCAATAAAAGCTCTTGCTTTTATTCTCCCACAATCATGATTCGTGATTTTTAAAAAAAATCTTTTCTCACTCTTTTTTTCTTCTTTGTAATTCTTTTATTTTTCTTCTCCTTTCTGTAACTCTTTTTAACAAAATTATCAAAGGAGGAAAAATGTTCACACATCACTTCACCCATCAATCATCGAGACCAAATAGAACTAATTGCATAAGGGGGGGTCAGATAAACTATTTTCCACTGAGAGTGGCAACATTTTGATTTTCCATTAGGGTAACCTTTCCCACATCACCTAGCTTGTATTGATGGGACTCTGGCATCTAATAAAAAACTGAGAGAGCAAGTGAGAGACAGGAAGTGAGAGGGTCCCAAGGGAGAGACATCTAATAACATCAATTTTCTAATGTGCCTTTGCCAAAGTTTGAAGCATAAATAAGACATTTTCTATAAAAATAAAGATTGAGATTTACATTTAATTCTGCGGCTTTTACACAAAAGCAGCATGAATGACTCACTAGTGTAATTAGCAGATGTTCCTGCTGTTCAGATGTCTGTCTTGTCACTCTTTATATAGTGTTTCTGTCTCCTTCTCCCTTTACGCCTACATTGCCCTTCTTCCCTTTTATCTTACAACCTGTCATCTGTGCCATCCCTAATTACAGCAGTTAATTACACAGTATTTCCAAAGACCAAATGGATTTGATCTGCACTGACCTCACATTATTTGCATCAAAAGACATGAGGGGAAAATCCGTTTTCCACACCGCCCGCTACAGTTGCTCTGCCTTTCTCTGCCACAGAGATTCGTCCATTTCTTATGCATTTAAACTTATAGATCTGACATCTCACACAGCGCTGTAAACAGACACTTACATAGACATGTATAATGCAGTCAGGGTACAAATACAGTCATAGCTATTTGCCATATTCACTTGCAGTCAGGCATAATTGAAGGCTAACATGGTTTTCAGCTCTCCACATGCAAACAGAATCAGAGGGAATCACATGAGTCTGGAACATCAATACAGATACAATCAGACACAGAATCTCCCTTTATAACAACAAGCAGGTACAAAACTGACACACACACACACACACACACACACACACACACGGTCAGAATTCAGGGAAAACTATGCCATCAGTAATATCAATATTACCTCGCAACTGGAGACAGGGGCCCATTGATTTGTGGGTAATGCTAATGTATGGGTTTGACTGGCTCCCTTCTGATTCACCTCACACACACAAATGCACGCAAACACACACGCATGAACGTTTAAGCGCACACACACACACACACACACACACACACTCATGTAGGGGAACATGAATACTGTGACTGAGTCATAAATAGAACAAATATCGGATGGGTTACACAGTTGGTGCCATGTTTCCTTTCTTTCTCATGAAACAAGATACAAGATTGTCTGCACACGATGCCACAAAAGAGTAGTCCAGCGATGACGCAAATATAGACGCCGGCCTCACTTAGGGTTAAGTGTCTCTAAATACAGTGTTGTAAATAATTTATGTAAACTACAAACTGTAGGCTTTAAAACTTTTATGGTCAAAATACAAATGGGTGTCATTTACGTATGGAGGAGTAAATTATACAATATTTACGGCTGCAACTAGTGATTATTTCCGTCAATGAGTAAACTTATTTATTTACTTATTTTTTAATTAACAATTAATAATTGAATTGTAGACAAAAGTGAGAACTTTGTTGTAAATGCCCATCACAAGTTCACAGGATCTTCAATAGCTTGTTTTTCTGATCAACAGTTCAAATGGACTGACTGAAAATGTATGGTGCTGTTATTTCACTGAAATGGCTTCTGTTAAAAACTGCAGTGAGGCTATTACACACACCATATGATCAACACACGTGTTTTAGTTACCAAAAGGAGATTTAACCACATGTATGATGCACAAGAAGTTGAACAGATTAGATTCATTGCAACATTAATCTGCAATAAATTATAAAACTTCAAAAAAGAAAGGCACAACTTTTCCTTTTACTCGAGTTCTTTAACTTCGTTGATGGTGGGGACACTAAATGCTTGAATAAGTCTTCATCATTGTCATTAAGTTACTCCATCATCTGTTCCCTCAGGTTGACTGGACAATTAAACTGCCATCTGATTAAATCTTGAGTAACCTCTGCTCATTACTCTGAAAAGGTACCTCATTAGGTACTCTGTCATTATAGTCCTACTAAAAAGGCTTTCATCGCATGGAAAGGAAAGGCCCAGCATGACAGGAATAGTGTACTGGTATTGATCTTACAAAGTGACTTAACGTGAATCATTTGAACATCACATTTTTCCAAAGTGCCCACTCTTACAGCTTTTTTTAATACACTATTTAGACATCTTTCTATTATTTTCTTTCTTTCTTTACTTTCTACTATTTCTGTAAAGCAAGTGAAGGGATCATCAAAGTTGCAAGTGGTACAAGACTGCTTGTACTAAATTTTTTGGCAATCTAATATTTGAAATATTTCCATTCATCCCTCCCAAGAGCAATGCTTATAGTGTGATTTAAAACTAGTTCAGAAAAGGTTAAGTACAGTAATAGTTTGGAAACTGCCTGGATAGTTTTTGGAAACAAATTGTTTTTGGACATGTTGAAGATCCATGGTTATCATGTTTTTCATAGTTAGCGATTTTATTTGTAATCGCAATGATTTATACATTAACCATCCATTGGCCTATCCATCCAATATCTTCTGCTTATCTGGGGCCAATTGCAGGGACAGCAGATTAAGCAAAACACTCCAAATGTTTCTCTCCCCAGCAACATTTTTCAGTTTTTCCTGGGGAATCCCAAGACATTTCCAGCCCAGATATCAGACATAATCCCTCGGGCGTATTCAAGGTCTTCATGTGGCCTCCTAACAGCTGGATGTGCCTGGAAAACCTCCAATGGGAGCCACCAGGAAAATATTCTTATTGGATCCACAAACCATCTCAAGTGGCCACTTTCAATGCAAAGGAGCGGCAGCTCTACTCCAAACTCTGGATGTCTTAGCTACCTTACCTCTCTGTAAGGTTTAGCCTAGCCATCCTATGGGGAAAACTCATTTCAGCTGCTTGTTTCCATGATTTCATTCTTTCTGTTAGTACCTAAAGTTCACGATGTTTGGTTAGGGTCGGAATTTAGATGGGCGGGAAATTGAAAGCTTTGCCTTTTTCCTAAGATCCCTCTTCACTAGTATTGCTGATACCTCAAGATACTTGTACTCCTTTGGTTGGAACAGTAACTCTCCCAATCCAGAGGCAGCAATCCACTGTTTTCTGGCAGAAAACCATGCCCCTATGGGGCGGCTGTGAGTCAGTCAATTGCTCAGTGAGTCATCCTCTAGTTAGAAGGTTGACTCTCCCGCTCCTCCAGTAAACAATTTGAAGTATTCAAGATACTGAACCCCAACATGATCCTGATTACTGTTCCATTGGTGTATTAGTGTGTGATCGGTTACTGAGTTGCAGGTGACACCTTGTACGGTAGCCTCGGCCACCAGAGTGCGAATGTTTGTGTGAATGAGTGAATGTTACTCGTAGCATGAAAGTGCTTTGAGTGGTTGGAAGACAAGAAAAGCGCTATACAAGTGCAGTCCATTCAGACTTGGAGGGGCCGACTCTTACCCAGACTGCTTCATACTCGGCTGTAAACCACCCCAGAGCGTGCTGGAGGTCAGAGGCTGATAAATCCATGAGAATTACATAATCTATGAAGAGCTGAGAATCAGTTCTGAGGTCCCCAAATGTAACACTCTCCTTCCCTGTGCTGTGCCTTAATATCCTGTCCATAAATATCACAAACAGCACGCTAACCACCTGCAGTTAAATAGTAAATGCAGTGAAAGCATAACTTAAATATTGGTCTAGTTTTTTCATCTCGCATGCATTTATTTCAGTTAAATTTGGATGTTTTACATGCAAGAATAATAGCTGACAATCTGGGGAAATTAAACAATCTCTATTCGTGACCACAGTGAAACTGCTTGTAAAGTATCGAGCTTAGGCGGTAAAGGTCTGCAAGGTGCAATTTTGGTCTGAGTTGCTTTGGGTCAGGCTATTTATTTATGTATTTATTTTAAATAGACTGTACCTGTACTTGATTGTATCCGTTGCCAAGTTATCAGTTGGAGAGAGAAGTTTCAGTTTCAGTTGTGTACATGGCAATGTGTGTGCTCTTTCAGTGTCTCTGTCTCCAAAATGCCAGATGATTTGCAATAGAAGCTTTGTAAAATAATTAAAATGACAAGTTTGATGTGCACATAAGTAAGAATGTTTCTGTGGTAATTTTTTGCAACAGTCTGGTGCTGGATGCAATGTAGGCAACCGTGTGAAATTGTGGTTTGATGGTGCAAAACATCACTCCAATCAGAGTCTGCAGGTGGAACAGACACCTGCTGCCTTCAGATGGCTGTAAAGAGAATCACCAGAGTAAAGGAAAGGCCTCCTGTATGGGCTACCAACTGTGATGGATTACCGAGCTTGTAAGAATCACTCATTTAGCTTCATTGGCAATGATCTCAGCTGGTTGTAAAATGAGCAAAACATGAACAAAAGGCTGCTTTCACCAAATCAAGTGACCATCGCAGTCAGAAATTTTGGGAAATGCCACTTCACCAGTGCGGCCTGAACACCATGAAAAAAGACCGAGGGCCATTCTGCGCTGCGCTGCTTCCTCTCTCTTTGTTGTGACTGTGATGGTCATGCCATGTCCGTCTTGTCCAAGTGTTTACACGGCCATATGATCTGTGTTCAGTGAAACTGTCAGTGTCCCTCTCTGCTTCTCGACACCATGTAAGAGCCTGTGACGGGCTAATGGGTTTTGACAGGGCAGAAAATTGATCAAGTGGCAGATCAAAAGCTCAGAAGCAGAAGGCTGTTAAGTGACAATCTAGGGTGATGGTCAGTGTGCTGTCTCAAATTAGAGCCCCAGTACCAAGACCAGGGCACAGTGTGGTGCACACTGTCAAAAGCACATTACATGATTCGATGTCCAAAATATAATTAGGTGCTGAAGGCTTGTAGGGAGAAGCTGGTTTTAAGAGAATCATAGCAGCTTTCAGAGGCAGTCTGGCCGTGTGTTTCGACCTCCTCATGGAGAGGGCAAGAAAACCTACGTGGGGAAGGTAAATTAAATCAAAATATTGTTTCAGCGGGTAAAAATGTTAAGTACAGTGGTCTTGTAAATGATGGATGCAAGTGCACAATATGTGGCTGGTATTTTCTTCAGCCGCAGACTGTGGTTGACGCGGTTAGCAACAAGAAGCAGTTCATCATCAGGAGGTGCGGCGGTCCCTGCTTCAAACGTGACCAATCAATTTATCTCTTTTCCTCCTCTTTATAAAAATAACAGTCCATTGTTCTCACATTTTGTGTTGGAATTGGGTGACATCCTGTCAGTGAGGAGATGATCACCTGGTTTGAGGTCCCTGAGGTTTGTTTGAAAAAATCCCTCTCGTTTACTGCAAAGTGAGGCTTTGAGTCTTTCCTGTGTTCCCCTTCATAATCAACCTCTGTGTTTTCCTATCCCCTTTGGTCTCAGAAAATGTGTTTATAAATTTGCGTTAATATCAGAAGCTTTGTATTTTAAATTAAGCTGAATATCTTATTGATGTGGTCGTGTATGTTTACGGTCACTTCTGTCAGCTCAGCTGAATTTGTGCAAAATTTTCGCTCATTTCCATTTTGCAAGTGTTGGTGGTGCGTTTTGTGCTTGGCTTTGGATGGGGGTGGCATGTGGTTGCGAGTCACTCATCACAATGAGGGTATCAACTAAACTGTCAATAAACTCTCCTTTTTGCAGCTAACTTGCCAGTTTAAGGTTTTCAAAAGTACATCAAGGAGAAGATGGGCATCAGCTGAACTACCATCATGCTAGCTCTTGCACAGGCATTGAAAATAGCTGCTATGAAGCTGCCATGTGGCCGTCTTGTTTAGATCTGAATGTGTGGACGGTTAAATCATTCCACAACCAGAAACCATAGATTACCAGAACTATCCCAAAACATGGACAATGATATAGCAACAGCCAGCAATGTAAGAGGGCACAAAAAAGGACAAAATTACAGTTGAAGGAGCTGATGGGATCACATTTCACTGGAGTTGTACCTTGCGTACTTTCATGTGATAGATAAATGATCGATTGACTGATTAATTGTACCTGTGTTAAATACACTGTATTACTGCATGTGGCCATCTGATATTCATAAACTGTTATGTAAAGCTGGTTTCAGTTGCTTTAATATGGTACATTTACTCCTGTTGTCTTTGGCTCGCCTCATACAAACCATTGGCCTACTTTATGGGAGGATTATGGGTAAAATTCCCAAGATGTTGTCACCTATTTAGCACTCCATTACATTTGGACAAGTAAAATATATATAGAGCTGATGAGCTATGAAAACGTATTGTAACATTATTCCCCCTCTAAGTTTGGAGTCATCAGTTCTGGTATTTCTCTCGATATCCTGTGGTTGTATCATTACACTCACATTTTTATGCTCGCTGTTTTTGCCGTCATGGGTGTATTGGCCTGCCTCACTGGTCTGATAGATATTGATCTGACTATACACACAACAGTTTAGTGGATCAACCTAAGCCTCCAGGCTTACCAATAAGAGATCTACTCAATGAATGTTTGTTGTTGTTTATGTACATAAAATTAACTTGCAAATCTATGGATTTAGAGTATTTAACGTTGTGATTGTTTTGTGGGCTTGTGTGCCGGCTGCTTTAATTAGGGATGTTGCATTTCTGAGGCCATTTTTCCTTTCTCTTCCTCCCCAGTGTTTTCTATTTGCTTCCTGCAGCACAAACACACGCAAACACACACTTTTGGAAGTGTTTACCCTTTCATAATTTAATATTTCCCTAATTTGTTGTCCTTCTTAATAATTTCCAGAGGGATGTAGTAAATCAAAGCTTGGTTTTACCGTCTTGCTTAGATGTTGTGCAGGGCAATACTAGGCTGCATAGCTCTGAAGGAGAAAACTTTAAAACACATGGCTTATTAATTGTCCAAAGCTGCTTCTTTTACCGTCTTACTCCTGTTTTTTAACAGCTCCTTAGGTGGCATTTTGTCATTTGTTGTTGCAGCTTTGGGCATAAATAAATCAGCTGTACAGGCTTTGATTCATCAGATCTTCCTGCTAATGCAAATGTGGCAGAATCGTCATGTACAAATGAGACTGCTGAGAGGTATGAATCAAAGTCACAGCTTTAATACGATTAATCCTGCAGCCCCGCAGCCACGTGTTATACAGAGGAACAGACTGTCATGTTGATACTCCTCCAACAGAGACCATCAGGCTGTCAGCAGCCTTCTTAAACTGCTATTAATTAAGTGGTCAGAGCAAAAGCTCAAGAGTCTAACTAAAAAGAGATTTGACACTGAGACACTTATTTAAACCTCCAGTGACACAGTTTATCTCAGAAACTCTGGTACATGTTAAATCAGAGATGAAAACAATACTTCCTATGGCAGCTGTGAATGTATTTAATCTGTTAAAACCATGGAAGTCCTGCCATTGTTTTTTTAAGCCATAGAGTTTGGCTCTATTTTTTTGCTTGGAAGACTCATTGTTGGCAGCAAAACAAAACTATAATTCACATTGAAACCACTGAGTTCCTTTAATTTTGGCTTGAATATATTGTACTGGATTAGTAACATTTTTTTCAAGTATAAACTGAGTCCTAAAAATCTTAATTTTACCCATCTGACAAATTGATTTAATTTTTTTTTTAAATCTAGGAAACCGACTGCTTTGAAAAAATGTGAGTAATTATAACTATAAGTCTTAATTAATGTTTACATTATATCTAATCATTAAGTTTATTAATAAGTTATACTTATTTTATTTTTGTAATGTTTTTGCAACATAAATATTAATATTACTGAGTTACAAATCTGTATTCTGCTGGTTGCAGAATACAGATTTGTTGTCACATTTATAGATTCTTAAATATGCTGAGAGAATAGTACTTGCAGATCTCCCAACGTCATCAATGGCAAAATCCTCTCTGTGACGATTAAGTTAGTCAGACTAACTTGGTTTACTGAAGTGGCCAGAACAAGGTAATTTCACTTGTCATTTTTAAGTTGCAACAACTTCACAAAATTTAGTAAGTGTAGCTCAATTTTAACTAAACTTAACACTTAGATACAAAGTAAACATAAATTAAGATTAACAGTTAAGTAAAATCAACTTGTCAGATTTTACAGTGCAAGTTGTAGCTTTCTTATTTTACATGCATGCAGGCAAAAATATATTTTTAGGTGTATGTACACGTAGTTTCCATTTCTATTTGTGTGCATCACAGCATATATATGTAAATGTATATTTAAAAATATGTGCAGATACATGTGGCTGGTGGTTTAGATGAGAGGCAGACTCTAGTGTAATATTGGGTTGACTCAATGAAGCAGCACGTCACCACAGAAACCGGACAAACACCGCGATGGAGCAATTAAGATGGTCCTTGACAAACCTTAATGAGCTGAGCCTGCGCTGCAGAGCTCGTTAAACCTCACATGTGTGGGCAAGTAGTCCGCTAATGAGCCAAATCTACAGTATGTAATCAATTAATCTCTTTGACGAGGGTACAGAGAGAGGACCATGATGCATTTGAAAGTGTTGGAGATGACAGCAAGGAATTACGGATTGTGTTTATCATGACACATTAAGTTGGAATAATGTTGACGTTGATTTTTTTTCCTCTGGACGCCATACAGAACTCAAAAACATGCACAAATGTGCAATTCACTGTTAAACCCTTTAAAACCTGAATTAACATCAATTTTCCTGTGCTGCATTCAGACACCTTTTCACAATAATTTATTCATTAAAAACACAGGAAAAACATAGTGAGCAACAACTTCATTTTGTAGCAACCCCACCACAAAAAGGAAGAAGGACTTATCAAAAGAGAGTCTAAAAGTGAGCGGGAGGAGAGCGGTCAGCAGCTTACAGATTTTTTTTTAAATGGCAGTTTCTTGAGGTTGTTTTCTTTTTTTTGTTTATTTTTTAATTTACCTTTTTTTCTTTTTTTGGGACATTTTATTGTAACTTCTCACTAACAACTTATTATTACTTATTATTACTTATTATTTTTGGGCTTTTTCGTGTTAAATTTCCGTGTTTATGAAAGAAATCAAGCAAGTTTGCTCAGGTTTCATGTTTGAAAGTTAAAGTTTTTAACTCCAGAGTGAGTGCACAGACCAGAGATATAAAACCTACATTATTTTTAGATAAACTTTTAAAGCTGGTGTAGGCACTTTAATTTTGGCAACTATTGCCTTAACTGCAAAGCAACCCCACCACAAAAAGGGAGAAGGACTTATCAAAAGAGAGTCTAAAAGCGAATTTGTCAATAAACAGTATTGCCAGTATTGGCAAAGCCTTTCTGGGACTGAAAGAAAAAGTTACCAGTAGTTCAACTTTCTGCTAGCCAGAGCCAAAGGCTTACAGCTGTGGCTTTATGTTCACGCTTATAAAGGCCAAGCTAACATTAGCAAGAGTCTAGAATCAAAGTGTGTCCTCTGCCTCACTTTCTGACACTACAGACCAACTCAGCGGGAGGAGAGCAGTCAGCAGCTCTGGAGATGGACCCCTGGTCAGCAGCTGACAGACATAGAGCCCCATTTTAAAATAGAGCTTAATTTAATTATGGTAAATGCCAGTCTAATCATAAAATTGTCAAGTCAAGACAATTTTATTTATAAAGCCCATTATCACAAAACAAAGTTTGCCTCAGAGGGTTTTACAGCATACGACTTCCCTCTGTCCTTAGATCCTCACCTCGCTTAAGGAAAAACTCCAAAGAAACCTCAGGAAGAGCGGCTGAGGAGGGATCCCTCTTCCAGGACGGACAGATGTGCAATAGATAGAATTGGGAAAACGTGCTCGCAGGACTAAACTGGCATCAATAAGCAAATACGCACAAACGCCCCCCAAGAACACCTCAATGCCCTCCTTTCAAGAATATTGCCTCCAGCGCCCCCAAATGTCCTCTGAATGCCCCCATGGAGAAACACTAAACAAACAGATTAGACCCTCTGTGACAGCAGGCTCTAGGGTGTTTGTGCTGGCTGCTGGCCCCTGACTGAAAGTCCGGCTCCTTCCAGGGAGGCAGTCCACTGCAGTGGGGAAGGAAGCGAACTGACAGTGGGGTGGCTAACATTAACTTGCTAAGGGAATGGGGCAAGGATGGGCTGAGTGAATGTGCTGTGTGCAACTCTACAACGGAGTAAGATGAAGTAAATTAATGTTTAGGAAACACTCGGCTACTGTATATGTAGCACGTGCATATGCCTGAGGGCTCTGGACAGAGAAGGAAGAGTTTCAGATGGAGGGTGTATTTTTTATGCCTTTTTTAGATTTCTGCCTACCCCAGCTTTAAAAGAAGCTATAGGACTTAGATTGGATCAACTTCAATCTGTCTCTGTCCTTCATTTTTATTCTCTCCCCTACTCCCCTACTCTATCGTCCCCTCTTCAACAGGCTTTTAAGTGATATTAAACATAAGCGCAGATTACTTTGAGCTGTTAGTATGCAGCACGCTGCTCTGCGGCACGCAAGTAATGGATATCTGTCTGTGGTTTACCGTCCCTTTCTGTCTCTCTCATCTGTTATCACTCATTATCAAAACACATTCTCACAGGTCAGTATTCCTTTTCATCACTCAGCCAATTTAATGCATCATGATTTTATGTGAAGTGGTCATCATATCCACCTCATTTAAGCTCAAGAGACTTGGAATATGCAGGATGTTGGCAAATGCAGCACGGATAACTGAGGTCAAATTCATTTCACTTCAGCCACATTAAAAAAGAACAAAATAATTCCTTTTTATTTTTTTTTTTAAATTGCACAATTAACTATCTCATTAAAATATATGGACAATAAAGTGCTATGCACTTGCCAGCAGCTCGATGCAGTTTGAAAATGGGTTTGAGAGTTAGAAATGAAACTTCTCAACTTGCAAGCAAAGGTTTTAAACAACAAGAGCAGGTTTACTTGAGGGCTGTGCTTGAAATTTTGAGGTGCTTGTAACTTCGCACTAAATTGCAGAGGAAAACTACCATTATGGGGTGGCTTTAATTAGCTTTTACACACAAAACACCCGTTATTTCCACAAAATGTGACTAAATGTCACAGATTTAAGTCATTCAGCGTTGTATAAAGTATTTATTCATGTACTAGCGACATCAAAATGCTTCTTACCAGATAACATTTTAAAAGAGGCCATTCTTGAGAGCTTTTATTTAACTTGCTTACTTTTCTTTTGATAGTTTTGTACATTATACTACTAGCCAGAGCGTGTGAGCAGAGCGGAGTGGAGTGATGAGAATTCCCGCTCCCCGTGCACTGAGCTGTACGTTCTGCCTGCTCGCCGATGCAGGCCGCTTCGCCAATTATTGTTCCACCCTTCACTCAGACTTCACCCGCTCCACTCAAATCGCTCAGCGCTCGCTCCAGGAAAAGAAAATAAAAATATCTGCCTTGTATTTTAATTTTAGCTTGTTTGACTCGTGAGAGCGCAGGTGGTCCCTCATCCTCCTCTTCCTCTTGTTGTTGGTTTCGAGCAGTGGTCTGCAGCAGGTGGTACGTGTCTCACCTTATCCGCCATCTCCTCCACCTCCCGACGAAAGTCAGGTCATACACTATGTCACTTTATAAATGTTGCTATGATATGTGTTGAAACTAGAGCTGTAGCCGACGCACAATTATGCCAGTGAAATTTGATTTGGTTGTTGATTACAAATATTTGAGTATTTATTTTGTTTTCCATGCAAAGTTTGAACAGGCTCTGCAGGAAGTTCAGTGTGACAACTGCATTCATGGGAAGCCAGTCGAACTAGTTGAGGAGTACAAATACCTGGGTACCATCTTTGACAGCTTGCTGAAGTTCTCCTCCAACACAGAGGAGATTCTCAAGAAATGTCAACAGCGGCAGTATCTCCTTAGGAAACTCAATTCCTTTGGAGTCAGCAGAAACATCCTGCAAACTTTTTACTACTCTTTCATTGAGAGCATCGCCACATTCTCCATAACTTGCTGGTTTTATTCAATCAGCCTCCAGAACAGAAACCGTCTGGAGAGCACCATCAGAGTCTGCTCCAAGATCACTGGTCTACCAATAAGAACTCTTTCCTCATTCTGTGAACAGCAAACAGTCAGGCTAGCAAACCGAATCCTGCAGGATCCCTCTCATGCACTCCATGCTGCATTTGAGTGGCTCCCCTCGGGACGACGTCTCCGCTGCCCAGGCTGCAGGACACAGAGGAGGAGAGCAACCTTTGTTTCCAAGGCCGTTCTCCTCCTCAACTCCTCCTAACCCCCCTCTCCCTCCTCCACACACAAACCACACGCGGACTTTCAAAGCTGTGGAAAGAAAAAGGGAAAGGGAAGGAAAAATGTCTACCTCCTCTCAGTCGCACCTTATCAGTGAACTCTATGTTCCTTTATTACTGTAAAATTGTACATACAGACATATTTTATTCTTATTGTATTTTTGTTTATAACAGTCACACACGCCACACAACATACATACACACAACATACACACAAACATACACAACACATGCACACACACACGCCACACGGACTTTCAAGCTGTGAAATTGTTTTTAAGCACAATTACCTCCTTTACATGCACCTTATTATTATTATTATATTATCATTATACTTTATTCACCTATATACTATATATACACAAATATTTAAATTATCTTTATTTTGATTTCTATTTTTTCTCTCCTTCTTACTTTCATCTTTACCTTATTGCTTGTCATGCTGCTCTGTGTGCCTTGAATTGCCCCCTGGGGACAAATAAAGTTTTTTGAATTTGAATTTGAATTTGAATTTACATAATATAGTAAACAAGCTAAATGCACAAACTCTGTGCTGCTGCCTGCATGTCTGCAGCTCCCTGTACTAAAGAGTCATGTTAAAGTCAAGAGCATTCAATCCGCAACAAAATCTGAAGGCCAAAACATCCCCAGAAGTACACTGCTCAGAAAAAAAACAACTGTGCAACTTAATTTAAGTTGTCTGAGGGTCTCGGACAGATAATTTGAATCTCACTCAAATGTGATTATGTGAATATTCTATGAAAGCACCTAAAGTCAACCCTACAGTATTGTCGCAATATCAATAACAAACTATTTGTTAAAAAATGCCTTGATATTTGATTTTTTTCATATCGCTTAGCCTTAACAAAAAGGAGAGTACATATTAACTACTTTTGATCTGAAGAAATTCTAATGTTGCTTTTTGTATGTTGGATATGTAAACTAGCTGAGGTGATTCTGTGCCAGTGTTGTGTTTTCAGCTTGTTGTGCTTTGCAAATACTCGGCGACAAACATGATAAAAATATACCACGCACTTGTCTTTGGAAAAATTGGCGTCTTTAGCTGCATTGTGCCGCAGCTCATCTCACTTCAGTTTATCAACTTCACTGACACAGATGTCAGAGATGTGATTCATATTTTTTGCATCCTGTTGCGAGCTGATAAGCAAGACCTTTTGCTCTTATCTGCTCATTGATTGTGCATTACTGTATTCATGTGTACGTTAAAAGAACAGCAGGGGAGCGCATTTAATCAGTGTAAGAGAGGAAGCGCAGCCCAAGCAGGGATAAATGTGCTATGATACAAAATGTAAGAGGGTTAGGAGAGGGTGAAACTGAAGGAAAGAGTGAGAGAGCGAAGAAGGGGCAGCCAGGGATTAAATGGATGAAGACACACACTAACAGCACGCCGGGCTGCTATAGTAGAGGCAGTCGGTTCCATGCTTATCCCAAAGGGTCAGACCGCTTCACTAATGGACACAGAGACGATTGATCTCCTACGTTTTACTGGAATGCGTGGCATCGGGCTGCCACACACACACACACACACACACACACACACACACACACACACACACACACAGAGGTAAAGATACTTACATACTTTACTTCAAAATGCATGCAAAACACATTGACTTACTCCACATTCAGTATTCATTTATGTATCCAGTCCCACACATCTGTCCGGAGAAAAAAGACAAAAGCAGCTGTCAAAGTATCTGGAACTGAACTCACGTGCGAGAAATCAGTGAATCTATCACAAACACTTCCTGGTTGCTGGCAGACTTCATTTAGATGCTGTATGTACATAATTCAAGGTGTCTGAAAATAGAACTGAGATATAAATAATGCAGAGGGGCCATTAAAAAAGGCTAAAACAAACGCACGGAGGGGGGAGGGGAGAAAGACAGAATGGATGGTGACAGGGGTGAATAGAAATAAGTGTAAACGTGTGAGTAGTTCGTCTTTTGAAACAGTGCATCTAAATGGATGAGACATTATTAAAAAGTAAAAAATAAAAACTGCCACTTTAAATGTATTTGTGGAAAAACCATACATATATCTATACATATATATGTATACATATATGATAAACTTGATGAGCTTGTTCCTCTTCAATATATAGGTTTAACCCTTTGAAACCTGGGCAAATTGGTTTGATTTCTTCTTTGAACATGGGAATAAGGCAATGGACAGCATAAGAAGAAATGGCCCAAAAATTAGCACAATATATAGAAAAATACAAGAAAATTACCCGAAAATTAGCCCAGTAGAATCAGCAAGGTCGGCATCTTCCAGATAGTCGGGAGCCTCTTAATAACATGCTAGAGGGCACTGATGTTTTACAAGTCAATACAAAAATTAAACATTGTTATGAAGCACAGAATCAAACATTTCTTTCTTGAAAAAACCTTCATGGTAGTGATCTAATTTATTTTTAATAAACTTTGTAGCACATGTAAGAGAGCAACTTAACAATTCATTCGAAATACACCATAAGTTGCAAGCCTACAGTGATAACAACAAATCCCTGACTCATCATTGAGGTAATTTCAGAAATGCCTAAAAACGCTGACGACCTCTGGCAGGCGTGAAGACTGACCTGCTGAGGGTCCTTTCAACGGCTGCTGTTCACTGAGCTCCAGAAGAGATGGAAAACTAGTGTTACATACTCCCATTGCCCTCCTTCAGGGAACAATGGCTGTCCAAAAATTCATGTTCCCTTTCATTGAAGCACTGGCACCACACTGAACTGCTGCCGTTTGAACTGCTGCCTGCTATCAGTGAAAATTTGAAAAAGTATTGATGAAAACCAGGTTTGAGCTCTATACACACATAAAACTAGCTCTAGCTCTCATTAGACCTTTTCAAGCTTGATTTAAAAGCAGCCAACTTGGAGGTCTAAAATAGACAATGCCAATGTTCTTCGTGCAGTGTCTGCTACTGCCATTTGCATTCACTCTTGCTTGTAGTATTTCCAAAGGGATTCAGTGTAATTTTCTGTCAAAGGTCCAGTGTTTAGGATTTAGGGGGATATATTCCCAGAAATTGAATCAAATATAATAAGTATGTCTTCCTTAGTATAAAATCACCTGAAAATAATTTTCATTATCTTCAAATGATCCGTTTATATCTACATAGTGAGCAAGTGAAAGAGACAAAGAATTGCAAACCAAACGCTGGCAGTTGTGTTTTCACATTGGCCACTGTGATCAGCAGCCCCTCCATGACGAGCAAACTCAGAAAAACACAGATTCTTCCACTCTGACACTTTTTAAAAAAAAATTTTATTTATTTTTTTTTACTAACTTAAATCCCTATGTCTGTTTGTTTGGGAGAGAAGGAGACCTCTATGGAAAATTCAACCCCCCAAAACTCTTCTAAACTATGAACACTGAAGGAATCCTAAGCGTTTGTTCACTCATGGCTCAAAGAAGTTTTAGCCTGTTGCAGTCTACAATCCACACTTAGAGATGCCACGAAATCCTACAAACTACCATCACCAGAAAGAAGTAGACCAAAGTGGACTGTGTGTCACTTAACTAACGTGAACATAATCAACCTGAGCAGGTCTACACTGGCTGAGCTAAAACAGGGCTGAATATTGCGCTCTGTATAAATAACCAGCTGAAGGTGACTTTACATTTAGCATATTTTACACAGCAATGTATTTGCATAGATCCAGTAGACTTTTTCTTTGAATAAAACAAAGGAGCAGAAGCAGGAGCTGTAGTCTTTTGTCAGTGACCACACTGTGTCCGTTTATGTAAAGTACTGCTTTGCAAAAGGATTGGACAGCAGTCACAGCCAAATACACCATCAAGATCAAAATTGGGAGAAACTAAACTTGAAGCTTGAAAAAATGCACAGTGTCATGTCTACCAGCTGTTTTGTTACAACTGTAGCTGGATATGTTTGTTCATAAAAAAAACATATTTGTTCTATCAGATAAAGATGAGACAGAAAAATTTAGCTGAAACATACTGTGGAGACAAGATGTAATTAGGGGTGAAATTGACTGGTAGAGAAATGCCCCTCGATTGTTCATTTTGTTTTTCGATTTCCTCCCTGATTAAAGCATTGTTCTCAGGCTTTGTTTGTTCCTAAGTGCCTCATGGACCTGTGCTGCTTAAGCCCCATGACCATAACCAGCAGATAAATACATCATCAGGTTGTGCTATAAATAGACCTACTGCTGCCTTTCAAACACACAAACACACACACACACACACACACACACCACAAAACCAGTGTGCACATACAGAACAGCATCTCACACAACAAGGAGAAGCTCACTTTTTGCACATAAACTGCTGGAGCAAAACACATTAATTACAGTTACACCTCCAGGGAGGGCAGAGAGCCCAAAATGCCAAACACAGAGTTGCCTTTTCTCCTGCCAGCAGATACACACAGTAAAACAGCCCGGCTAAGTGTCATGTACATTTGTATTAATGTGGACACGGCAGCTCAGAGGTATTCTGTGAGTGAGTGTAGTGATGGAGGCCCTCCAGTTTTTCACACAGATGCGCGCACACACGCACGCACACACGCCTGCATGCATGCACACACACCATCTCGATCACGCGTCTCTCGTGCTCTCTCGCGTCCACACCCTGCCCTTTTCCAGTAGTAGAAACAAGACTGCTGCATCCGTGTGAGTCACCTCAGTCCTCACCCACTGGGCACTGCAAGGTTGCACCTGACAGGCCACATCAGACAGAGAGACATTCATCCACCCATCCATCTGCACACACTTTCATTTGACCATATAATCACAAACAAACAAATGTGTGTGTGTCTGTTTGTGACACAACAAGAGTGCACGAGTGTGCGTGTGTTCATCCGGTGAACTGAGGTGACTCAGACAGATTGACACACAAATAAATGCTCCCTGACTGGATCAACTGAGTTTCCAGAGTTGAAGTGAACTCAGAATATTTAAAACATGTGAAACGTGTGGAAATTTCAATATCTTATTTTTAGATTTGCCATGAATCACCTCTCATTGCAAGTCACTGCAGGAAGTACAAAAACTTGCTGTAAGAGCAACCCTGAATTCTCTATTTACAATTCATTTTTATTGATTAGAGCTACACTCATATATGAGACATATCTAAATGATAGAAAAGGTTCTTTGCCAGTGACTCCTTGAACAATGTACATGACCCTTGAAGAGTACCAGCAATAGGTGCACTGTGCACAGTTGCAGTTTTAAACATGTAGTTAATGTTGTGAAACGGTTGCATTTAAGCATAAAAACTGCTTGGATAGGTTTAAAAACAGATCACTGTTTGGGTTAAGAGAGGAACATTTGTGACATTGACCTTTGGTTTAACACGGGACACAAACAGTGGTTTCATCTTTCGTTAAGTCTTCTGACTTCTTTCTCTGCTCCCATTGTTATTACGATGGCCACAAGAGGTCGCCGCCTTTAGTAATAAATATGGGTCAAAATAACCTTTTTTGTACAGACTACCGGTAACCTTTTTTTGGCTAAAGGAGGACAGAGTTAGAGCACTGATGTAGAAAGACCCGGATACAGTGTTGAAAGCAGGCCTGTGTTCATCCTTATGAAAGTGATTCAGTGGTGCATGAAACCAAAAAAGGTCAGAGCAGGTGCACTACAGACTTCCGCTGGCCGAGCCTGCTACTTCCAGTTTAGTGCTCTGCTAACTTGAATGGGGATAAAATGATTTAATTGTGCAGCTCTTCCGAATGGATAAAATGCAGATAGTGAAACAAGTTATTCTCAGGGCTTATGATGTTAAAAAAAAAAAAAAATAGATCCACTGATTTACAAACGTCCCTTTCACTATGTGTGTCTGGTAAAAAAAAAAAAAAATAATAATCTGGGGGTACAAAGCATCACATTGTGGATGTTAATACACTGTTGATTCTGCCTGTTGGTCTGATTCCTCATAGATTCCTTTATCAATTCCTGGTCAATATTCTGGGTTGAAAAAAAAAGTAGGCCTACACTATTATCTCTGAGACTGACCACAGTGTAGAAACAGAGTAGAAAAAAGGGCATGTATGTGACTCAGGTGTGAAAAAGCTCCACTGTTTTCTCAGTCAAAGAAAAATGTGCTAAGCCTGTCCGCATGGCACCAATGTTTCTAAAAAACAGGATATTTAACCTCTGTAACGGACACGGTGCTCAGTCAGAAAGCAGTGGTGTAGAGTGACAAACAGATGGCAAACCTGGCATTTAACCCCTGTTACATAGAGAGATTTTTCAGCATGTTGCTCTTCTTTCTAACCCGACTTGAAATCATCATTTTATAGAAATTACACGCAGCACTGTTGACATCCGTTTTCGTGAAATGAAGCCACATTTTGGACCATCTTGTTGCAAATTTCCAGCGGCACAGATGAGTTTGACATCAATGTTTTGCAATGTGCGGCTGTCAGAAAACATGCCAGTATTAACACACACACACACACACACACACACACACACAAAAAAAAAAAAAATAAGCTTGGAGGCATACTCATTCCTGTTGCGGTTTGAAACAGGTCTCAGCTGCACCCTGTTCTCGATTACCATCCATAGCAGGAAGGTATATCCGAGCACTAAATTATAATTGCACTTTTTTCATCTGAAAAGACAAATAGTTGTTACAGAGAGACACAGTAGATACACATAATTAGGGGTCGATTGATTGATTGATTGGTTTTTTTCAGGGCTGATACAGATATAGATTATTACTATTTAATTAGACCGATAACCGATATTTGGAGCCGATACGCATTTACAATAAAAATGAAAACATTTCAGTTGAAATTTAGAATTTGGAATATAACAAAGAATTATGCTATAATTTGCAGATTAATGAATAATGAAATTGTTAGTTTCAGCTCTGCTTATCACTAGCAACGCTTAAAAATGTCTAAAAAGGTTCTTTTCCTGGTTGAAACTTAGCACATTTAAGAGATGTTTTTGTTTGTTATAAGCAGATTTAGTGCATGTTGGTAAAATACAAACTCCTTTTTAGGGAAATGTGATATGGTGTAATGATGTCAAGCCCTGAAGCAGCAACATCCTTTTCAGACCAACTGTCTAGTTACATTGTGTCAACTTCTCCAGACATCCCAGGCTGAGCCAGCAAGATTTAGCTTAATCTTTAATTATTTCATAATTCAATAATGTCCATTTGTTAGTTGACTTGCAGTTTCAAGTAAACACTGACACTAAAAGTAACACCGAGCCAGCAGGAGCATTAGCTAAACAGTGTCTGTCCCTCCTCCCCGCTGAGAGAGTGGGCTGGGAGTGGGAGAGGAGATAAAGAAGCAGAGGAACACAGAAAAAACACATAAAGAAGCAAACGCAGGGCTTGTGTGAGTCAGAGTGTTGAAAGAATGATTTGTCATTGCATTCAGTTGACGTTTGCTCCTG
Source organism: Plectropomus leopardus (assembly GCF_008729295.1). Taxonomy (NCBI): domain Eukaryota; kingdom Metazoa; phylum Chordata; class Actinopteri; order Perciformes; family Serranidae; genus Plectropomus; species Plectropomus leopardus. The sequence continues at coordinate 12,576,642 of NC_056467.1, read as the reverse complement.
ATACAAAGGACTGAATAACTATGTCAGACACAAGACCTCCACCTTTCATAGACGATGCATCATTTCTGCAGTGATTTTGCTGCTTTAGCTGGTTTCCTTAAAAAAGTGGGTCTCAGTCTTTTGACCCTTGGTGATGAGCCGACATGCCTTGAGGCAAACTGCTGACATCCGAACCTACACATTTGTGACACGACACATTCATGTCCAACATCGCAACCGATGCACACATTTTTGTTTGATCACTGAAACAACATACAAGTTATTCCACAGACTGTGAGATTTTAACAATGTTATAAGTTTAGTGCAAGCTACACTGTGCAACATGTATCAGATAAACTTGGGTACAATATATAAAACAATATAATAAGAAAATATGTGTATATATATGTACTTCATTTCTGGCACTCCTGTTGCACATACTGTACATGAATATATGCCACGTGTATTGTATCCTTCATAATGTAGTGCCATTTACAAGACCTAAAACCTGTTACAGGCAGCACTTCTTTAAAACTTTCCCAGCGTACCGTTACCTCAGGTTGCTCCATAAATACATGCCCATTTACAGTCTGTCTGTATTCTACTCTGCTGCACTCTCCAGCCAGGAGCAGCAGTGTGTGGGCAGAGCGAGCGCGCACTCTGTGGACCATGGTAATGGGTGAGAAATGTCAGTGCATCTGTCCGTGCCCTCTACCTATCCTTCCCCCTGGCGACATCCTTCCTCCTTCTGTCCTTTTTGCTTTTTTCGTGGGGCTTTTCACAGCTGTTGGAGCCGTTTGCTCGCACCGAGATGGAATCACAGACCGTACTCTGTGACTCAGAACTCACCATCCCCTGACCTCTCATGCATGTTGTTTGTTTTTTCGTCTTATTTTGCTTTTTTTTTCTGACATCACTCTCACATACATATTTTTAAAAAATAAACTACCGTTTTTAGGTAGCTGAGAAAGCGATCTATGAAGACTCATTGTAAATGAGTATTTTCTTTTTGTCACTTACCTCCCACATACTTTTTCTGATAATAAGAGTGGGGAGCTGGCAATCACGCTGTTCTTTTGCATTGCTCTAATATGCAGCAGTAGCTGCAGTGGATCCAGTGTGTCTCTGTAGTCTCTGATAATACTTATGCAGTCACTCTGCAGCTTGCAGCCAATAATGAGCCTTTAACAAAACATCAGTGTGACAGTACCCAGCACTCCAAAGTCTGAGGAGTGACAACAAACAGCTTTATTCAGAACAAGCAGAGACTCTTCATCTTTCTATGTCTCTCACACATTTGCACAACAAACTGACAACGAACACACACTCACTGCAACTATACTGCTCCACACTGACAGGCTCAAAGGCTCCCCGTGCAGGTTAGTTTTCTATGACTCATTTGCCTGACACCATCTCCCCGCTCCATCCCTCCTTCCTGGAGCTACTTTGCCACTTACTGACAACCTGAGAAGATACAGAGCTGATTTTAGCACGTTACTGTACCACTGAAATCTCTAACGTAGCGATTGCAATAGAGAACCGGTTCCAGTTGAGAACCGGTTCCAAATTGTCTGATCCATCACAGTTGTATGCCTCCAAGCTTATCAGTTCCTTTTATTGATGCTGGCTGGTTTTTCTAACAGATTCATATTGCAAAACAGTGGCGTCAAACCAAGCGGCAACCTCCCGGTCTGAAAAATGAAGCCAATGCAGAAGTGCCAAAAAACTGCAGTTCCACTTGAGGTTGACTGCAAAAGCAAGTGAAACCTCATCGACCCTCGTGTTAAAATGCCCAACTTTACAGCAGAACTAAACATGTTTACAGCCCTGTACAGAAAGTATATCCATGATAATTGTACAGAGGGGTGAATTTTTGTATAACTCACCCCTCGCTCCTCTACAGCACCAGCCTCTCACCCTAATACAATCACTTTTTGCTTAAAAAAACAAGATCTCGATAGCCAAAATGGAAAACTCAAGGCTTTAAAACGGGATCAGGATGATCAGATGATCAATCGGAATCGTATGCCTCCAAGGTTATCGATTATCGCTCTTCCACAGCACCAGACTCTCACCCAAATACAGTTTCTGGCTCAAAAAAAAAAAACACAATACTGCTCCGCGAAATGCCAAAGTCCTCGTATCAGAAAGGTAGTCCACAAACCGGGGGGGTGACATCGTGGTGGCTACGTCCATTGTTTTTACATTCTGCGCATTAAACGTATTCATCTATATGGCTGGAAAGCTGCAAGGAGGAATAACGCTACAGAGGAAGACACAGTCCAAAGCACACTGTAAAGCCCTCTGAGGCAAACCATGTTTTGTGATAATGGGCTCTATAAATAAAATTGACTTGAATTGACCTTTATTCAAGCAGAGACATGACAATCATTCTGCTTTTAATGTTTGCAAAATTATAAATCAAGTTAAGGTGGAAACACCAGCAATATGCTTAAACATCTTTCTACCAGGGTTACCAGGGTTCCCACGATCATGAAAAACCTGGAAAAGTCATGGAATTTCACAATCACATTTTCCAGGTCAGGAAAAGCCATGGTTATTAAAAAAAAAAAAAAAAGAAGAACATTTTGAAAAGGTTGTGGAATTCTTAAAGTACTAAGTTTTGAAATTGTCATCCCTAGACCTTCCTTATAATGTAAACTAACATACATTCATACATTTTTGTTTTTCCCCCATGTTCTGTCACCGTCTTCATGTAAGCCAGCTAGCTGAAATCATGTTTGAATTAATTATGAATCTGTTATCTTTTAAAAAATGGCAGGCAAGTTTGGCAAAACAAAGAAAGTGTGTGGTAAAAACCTAGTGTGAATGTCATATGTTATAATAATATAATTAAGGTTAAAACTACATTATCAACATACAGGCAGGCTAAGCAGATTTTTCTTTGGGGCAAAAATGAAAACCAGTGCTACCAATATTCTTTCATTACATGATGCACATTGTGTTCAGACTGTGGGTTGTCCCTGAAAACCTTTGTAGGTCTACTCTTTTTCCACACAGAAAATTAATCAGGAATCGATGAAGAATCTGACTGATAAGCAGAGTTGATAATGGCATCGATGAAATCAGTCAGTACTCTAAAGTTGCCGACGAACATGAAATACAGTATGAACATGCCCTGACAGTCACTGATTTATGTGTCAGATGACAAAAACGCTGTCACTTGTTCAGTCTCAATCATCTTTTCTCAGACCTCCTTTTAGCCACTTTGACAAGGCGCTGAGTCTTGTTATTGCTCTAATAAAGCAGCTCAGTGAGGAATTATTAAAAATATAGCTACAGTTCATGTCACATACCGTATTTTGATTCATTTTTAAGCCAAAACAGCTATGGATCAATATTTGATTTAGTTTTAATTTAACAAATGAAACAATGCTGGAAATTAACAGAATGACGGATTACCAGTGTCTGCTCTACATTAAATAAATGTAATGAAGGATCATTTGTTTTTAGTAATGGTGAATTCGTAAATAGCAAATGAAAGCTACAGTGATCAATACAAATAACAAGAGAGAAAAAAGTCCCTTTAACTGTAATGACTGCATTTTCTGAATATTGCACACATGCAGAGTTTAAAGAGGCATCAGTATGTATAGGGCAGAAAATATCACAGTGATGTATGATTGTGGTTTTATAGGCGACAAAAAGAGCAGCTATGCAGCACATAAATGAGGTGAGAAATGAACGAGTGAGGCAGCGCACAGATGGAGGTGCATATGGAAATGTTAGCAAGGGGTAGAAAGGAGAGAAGATGGAGGGATAAGGGGTTATCAAACTTAATCAAGGCGGAGTAGTTGAGTCAGCAGAGGTTGCACAGCGAGGGGGGAGCCTTATCACTGGTGCTGTCAGTGGCTGGTGCTTTAACACATTCACAATTCACCATTCCCATTTCCATTTCCTTCCCCATTTTCTCTCCTTGTTTTCCTTGCTTTCATCAATTCAAACATAATGGGAGGAAAAGGAGAATCACTTTGATACAGGGAGAAAAGAAAAAAGGAGAGAATGTTTTTGGCAGGTACTGTAGAGAGACCTGGCCACATACTGAAGTCCAACTAGCACAAAAACTGCCAGAAGGGCTGCATGGCTGATTCTGTGACGCCAAGCTGCCATCCTGATTTCCCAGTGCCTAATGAAAAAGCAGAACAAGTGATGCTCACTGAAGTTGCAATGCCCCCCTGGCCCCACTTACCTCAAGCCCCCTATGTCCTCCTTAGTCCTGACAGAAAAATTATTTCAACGTAAATCTTAGTTTCCTGTCAGTATTCTTCATAGTCTTAATATTAAGATAATTCTAATCGTGCTATAAGCTATAATCACTTTGTAATTAACATTTACTGTAAACTGCATATCAACCTTAGATGTCCCATGTGACAAATTCTGCCCATTTGGTTCTCCAAGCATGTTAAAGCAAATTCAGAGAGCTATTTGCAGTTTCATTTCTTCTCAGCATGGTCTAAACGTCCTGTTGCGCGACTGCAATAAAACACCTGAGACAGACTGGGGGTGTCACGGCTGTGATGTGTGAAAACTCATGACATGAATAAGAACGTGCGTCAGTATTGTTGTAGACGGCTCTAGACAGTGAAAAGGCTCATTAACCCTGACATTTGCCTCGCGCTGAAACAATGGTGTTGTATCAGCTTTATTATGAGCAAGTGGAATCTGTAATCTTTCATTATAGATTATAGATTTGTGTTGTTATTGAAGGGCTAGTTACACAATCCCTGTATTGCCTACTTGAGGACTGGGGTGTTTTGCCTCCACAGGGATGTAAGAAAAAAAAACATGAATATGTAAAACCCTGCCATATGTTTGGTAGATCACGAGCCAGGTGTTGTCATCTGCGTTGGTGTAGTTACCAAGAGTATGTTTCAGATTCCACTTCAGCGGTCAAAAAGCTGAACTGAAGTGATTACCTATATTTTACAGACCTGCTTTTTAAAAAGCAGCTGTGCGATATTTTTATAATAATGCATCAAATAACAAGGTGAATGTTGAAGGACTCATAACAAGGAACTTTTTACAGTACATGTCACATTCGCACAGACATTCATACACTGGTGGCTAAGACATGCTATACAAGGTGCCATCTGCTATTCAGTTTTAAACAATCACATGCACCCACAATTTGGGATTAAGTACGGAGGATAGAACAGCTGGTCTTCTGATTGGTGGACAAAAAAACTGTACCTCCTGGGGGAGGCATTGTGTTTTGAAAGCCAGATAGACCTTATAAAATATTTCTTCTTTCACTTTATGGATGCATGCGCACACACCGGCCAATATAAAGCAAGTTCCCATCAGCAATGACACAGGATTCCCATACTGTACAGGACTGGCTACAGAGTACCTGCTTCCGAAATGTAACTCCTCACCTCAGCACCAGAAACCTCTGTTCAGTATCAGAATTCAACCATATTCTTACTCATGGCACAGCGACCAGCTCTGTTTCTGTTATCAATAAAACACACAGCTCAACTCAATATGAAGCCAAACATAAACATTCACTGACTCACTGATATGCAGATCTACTTTTTGATAGCATCCATTTGTCCATCTTTCCTGGTGAAAACATCAGTTACAGTGTTGTAAAACTGGTCTTTACGTGTGGGATAGCTGGACAGCAAGAGCCAATCTTCTCGTTTCCGTCCCATTAGTTGATGTAGCTTGGTTGAGGCTGTAGTCGTCCTCCCCATGCTGTAATTTGCTTTGAAAGTCCAATTTTGCAAAATCATTCAGTCCCGAGATGTCCAATGATAACACTGATAATGACATACGTTAGCTACAATGAGCTCTGACGTAGTGACGTTCAAATCCAGCTGTGCATATTTTCGGTGTGGCATGAAGGGCATTTGTAGCATATTTAGGTAAAAAAGCACAGACAAGTTCTGCTTTTAACATTAATGTTGTATAATACAGGATCAAAGTGTGCATGGTTAACATGCCCTTGTATTCACAGTGAAGGGGATTAAAAGCTTTGCCTTTCTCCATTATTTTTGTACTAGATGATGCGCAACTGCTACATTTCTCATTGCAACACCTTAACTATTGAATTAATACACAAACTAAACATAGAAATCACAAGAATAAACAGTAACATTACAAATGAAAGTTTATGTCATGACATTCACACAAAATGTGATTCACAAGCAAGACGGGGTAGGCATTGACTATCTTGCCTACCCTGATGGCACGTCATTGTTAAAAACCAGGAAGAGGCAAAACTTCCATTGTTAGGATATCCAGAATCTAAGACAATTTCCAGTCTCATATCAATAAAAATGATCTATCAATATGTAGCCCAGCCCTACTTTGATTCATATGTTGTACAGAAACTACAAACGAATGATAATGTTGCTCTGTAACTGCTGGATGTGTAAGCAATTGTTTGTATTTTCTGATGAGGCTGGCGTGTTTGTTACAGGCTCGGTGTGCTGCAGGAGGAGTGATTTGCTGCTGAGAGAGTGTAGATGCATTTTTAACACCTTCATCCATTGTTGGTAGAGTGGAGGCGAGGCCTGTTCTTTGGAATGAAAGGAGTTTGTTCTCTTTGTGCATTGATTTATGATGTTAAAGGGTCCAATAATGCTGTGTTTTTAGAAGTAGCCTTTGCTCCTTTGAGGAAGAGACGCTGGTGATGTAACATGTACTGTATGTTTTCCTCAGAGCTTCAATGCATCTCGTTCTTCTCAGAGTCAGATTAAACTGTCAAAGGTCCCCAGGGAAAACCTGAACATCCTGTTTTTCAACTCTCTTTGCATTGTTTATAGATCATCTGCGATGGTGTACTGCCTGGCCCCTAAATTGCTGTGTGATAATTTGAACACATTCATTCAGCAATATGCAACATGTAAGCTCTAAGCTAAAATAGGTTTTAAAACAACATTTTGAAAGGGCAGCTTTCTCCAAGACAATACTTCAGCTTGTCCTTGGATTTATCCACTGGCTATAAAAGCTCTAAGCCAAGCTGATGATTAAATTACCAAAAGGGTGAGCCATCTTGCTTCATTCTTATCTCTGTTGAGATTTGCACATCCACAGTGCTGATGGGGGAGTAGCAAGAAAATGTCGGTGAGTAAAGTTTATCAGCTGATGTGCAAACGAGCATTTCAATTATCCTAGGAACACAAAGTTTAGTTAGGTTTTGTTTGAGGATGTGGTCAAAAATCTATGTATTGCACAGTTTGCCACAAGTTTCAGAGCAAAGCGGATAAATCCTCTCGCTGTTTCTCTCCAAGTTTTACCGAGGGGACTCAGCTTCTCTCCCCACACACACACATACACAGGTTTATTTATTTGTTTTTATCAAGGATGTCATTCCAATCCTAATTTACAAAAAAAAAATAAATAGATTATGATTAACTAAGTTAATTGAACTCACATTAGTATGCAATTACAGTGTCATCACATTAATGACATAAAATGTCCTTAAAAATCACATTTGTTTATTTCAATTATTTGTGGCACAATAATTTCTTTTTTGTGGTGTGTCAGAGCTGTGGTTAAGACTTAGGGAAAGATCTGAGTTTGGGATAAGATAAGCCTTGTTTGGGTTTAGATGACTCCTTTAAGGTAAACGTGTATCATAGTTACGATGAAAAAACACTTGGTGAAGGTCGGGCATTGATCATGATCATGATTAAACAGCAGCAATGTTGCCTGTTGGTAACTTGTGTTGAACTAATACACTTTGATGCTGCAGAAAATGCATTCATAGAATTAACCAAGTTTGCATCCATCGTGCAGTCATCAAGAGGATGTTGCTTTACTGTGTAACAGGAAGCAATTAATGAGTGTGTGTGCGCGTGTGTGCGTGCGTGTGTGTACGTGTGCGTGTGTGTGCGTGCGTGCGTGCGTGTGAGATTAACTTAAGCATCAACACTAGTCTAATGACTTCATCATTGTGTGCTCTGACCTCATTAAAATGCCCAATAACTTCATTAATGTTTGTGGCAACCTCATTACAATTTGCCATGACCTCATCACACTGCTGTGACAACCACCGAGCTGTGCGACTGTGTAATCTGGAGTCACACTGACAAACTGAAGCAGACATGTAACTGTTTCTATGTGTGTTCAGTTCATTGCAGTTTTACAACATAAACTGCAAATCAAACATTATAGGTTTTTAAGTGAACAGTATTTGCATCTTGATGTCTGTGTTTTTGAACTGGTTTTGATACCATTGTAGCCATTGTAAGTTTTCTGCTTGCTATCTCGCAGTTCCCATGAAATCAAGATAGATATTTCAGTTTTTTTATTTATCATCACATATATCTTGTCACCTATATGCCAATATCTGACCCAACAATGACAAAAAGAGTCATTTTGTAGGTATTGATTGATTGATGCCTTTATTTTGAACATGGAAAATACAACAAAAACATTTGTTAAAAAACATATGAATGACAGAAGAAAGAAAAAGGACAATAAATTACCTCGATTTACGTGGAGAGGAGTAGGAAGAAGTATAAACTTATCTAATCCTACCCTTTTACATTCGTACTGGTATTACTGAGCTTTTTATTTCTAAGAAAAATAAAGAAAAAAAAATGTTGATGACTCAACATGTGACAGGGATCTAAATTTGCATAAAATGAACACCTGTAGCAGTGTGTTTATGTTTATTGTGTGAAATGTTTAATGTTCACTTTTAGACTATAATGTGACTAAAACTTAAGCCATTAGCTTTTCCAAATGATCCAAACTCCCATCACTCATTTTAAGCTTTATGTACACCTTTATTAAAAAGATAGACAATTCCGTTTTGAACGGCTGTTGACTTATACGAGCAAAATTATTGTTTTATTACTTAAAATAAAAGCATGTCCATCACATTTTAGACAAAAAAACTGAATACGAGCATGGTGTGAGCTAACAACAGTGTTCTAGCTTCATGTCCAGTGTGGTATGACCATGTCATGCATAAGGCTGATAAATGGAAAAATGTGATTATTTAATGAATAAAAACAACCATGATATGGAGCCTTCTAAGAGTGTCAGGAAAACAACCAAACAGTATTTAATACGAATGTCTTGACATTAAAAATATAACTTAACTCTGATGTATATAAGGGTCAACAGTTGACTTGCAAAAAGCAAAAAGCAACAAATTCACATTATGAAGTTAAACATTCAATATAAATGTTTCAAAATGTTTGTTTTCCTCTTTTGTTCTTGTTCATATTAAAGTTTAAGCCCTTGTGTCTTTGTGAGTTATAGTGGAAACTTAACAGAAGTGTATTGTTTGGCATTTTATCTAAATTGCTATCAAACACAACAAACAGGATCAGTGTTATCACCCGAGATAAGTCACATCTGTGCATTCTTTTCAGATGCTGTGTGTTTGATCGAGCATCACTTCCTTGCGCGTGCATGTGTGCATACACACTCTCACCTATGTGTGCGACTGTACAGTGTGTGAAGAAGAGGTGAAGACACACTACTGTGCTTTAAATTGCTTACATTTCAAAACACCTGCCAGATGATGCAGAGGAGAACTGCTGGACAGAGGCGTCCTCGAAGAAGAGCGGCCATCTGTTCCTACCTTCTGACACTGGCAGCGTGTGCCTGTATATGTGCTTATATAAGCCCTTTTATTCATTCAGCTTTCATTGTGTATTTCAGGTAAAGAACCAGAACTGATCACTTAGGCGGAGAATCGGACTGAAGATGCTGTCGTCACTGTTCACTGTGCTGCGGACCTTCACCGAGCTGTAAGAACTACACTCTCTTTTGTCAGTGTCATGTTATATATCGAACACCATGTTATCACTGCAGCTAAAAAGTGCTATTTTTTTGGTAAGAAATGATTTTGAAAGAACTACAAAATATGTTCCAAGCCTCATGATACTTTGTGTGAATTATGGAGTCCAGTTATTTTCTTCAAAGAAGTGTCAGCTACAGCTGTCTCCTCCTTTTCCCCCCAGTCTTTTCAATGAAATTGACCACAACCACAACATTATCCTGTTTAAGATGCGACAGACTGTATTTCCCCATCATTTATTTTACAAAAAGCTCAAAGAAAAGGGAAAAAAAACACAAAGTCGCACCAATAATTCACACAAGGTTTCGTGGAGCAAGGGGAAAACCGGATAAAGAAAAGCCTAACCTAGCCTTAAAATGAGCTATCATCGGCCATCAGCTCTTCTAAAAACTGTATTTGAGCTGTCAATGCAGTAAGTGGTATTATTACTATATCTTAACATTAATGTTAGTTAGGTAGCTCATGTAACACTGTTAACAGAGGATCGTCTACAAAGTAAACAACAAGCTTACAACAAGCCCTAACAAATGTTGAGTTTGTGCTTTTTGAATAGCAGTTATGTTTGATACATTGTGCTGTCTTGGCACTGTTGGCAGCTTTCATGATAAAACGACTATTATGGAGGGATCCGCAGTCACTTTTTCTGGTTGTAAAAATTTTCTGTTGAGTAACCCAGATGTTTAAAAAATACTATCCATTCTGCTTTTCTATTGTGTCAACATGCATCACCATTGTCTGCAACATACTCTCTCACATGCTCTACACAGGGATCATTAATTCTCAGTTTGCGTTGTCCAAACCCAACTTGATAAAAATCGCCATCTCTCGCATCACCAAAGCATTTCCTTCCCCACCACATAGGGGCACCCTTTGTTGCTCCACCCCACGAACATCTGTCTCCAGTCTCGGGGTGATTACAACACTTAATTGCAGCAATATATCATCGGATCCTCAGGCGGCGTCCTGGGGGGACCAATGTTAGAAAGAGAGAGCGGAAAATGAAAAGGCAAACACTTGTGCATGCACTGGGACTGCTGAGGCAGAGAGCTGGCCATAAAGCGCTAATGGATGCCAGGCTGCTGAGAGAGCACAGGCCTCTGAGAGACACCTCATCATCAGCAACAGCACCGATGTCTCAGCAGCATGGCCTGTGCTGTATAACAGGTGCCACAATCTCAGGGTCAGACAGAAAACCAAATGGGACAGATAGTGAAAAGAGAGGAAGCGTTGGGTGTTTTTTATGTAATATTAGAAGGAAGGTGGGAAGCAGAAAGACATAATTTGTTGTTGGGAACTTAACATTGGCAGTAGCTGAGGCTGAAATAATGTGCTGTGGGTTGTGTTGCTGTAGGTGATTTGTTTTCACTTTCTGGGGAAATTGCAATGTTCATTTCCCCCCCAGCTTTTTGTGTTATTCATGTGGGCCAGCAGTCAGATGAGAAAAAACAGAAAAAAGACTACAATGCATGTAAACATAGTAAAAAAAAAAAAGAGCATGAACACAGAGCATAGACAGCAGCATCTTGCAGATGGCTAGATCAAACTTCAGGGGAGCACTTTGAAGGACAGGGGTGATAAATGGTGGAGGGCATCAGAAACACCTACTTCAGATGCACGGGGTGATTGTGGATGAATCAGCTGGGACAGACTTAAGTAGGGCAGAAGATAATTGTGGGTCAAAATGTACTTTAGTAGAAGAACAACTTAGACAGAGTGGTTCATTTGTCATCTGCAGTCTTTATGTGTGTGGATGAGTCTTGGGCACATACACAATATTATGGCTGTAACCATTTTGTATCTGCAATAAATGTAAAGACAATCCATCTTCTTAACTCATGCACAGAAGAAAATCTGTCTGCTAACACATCAGGAATGCTGATATTTATAAAATAGTTTGTCTTCTTTTAAGTGACTGGCCCTAAACATTTACCGATTTTCATTTCTATTATTTACAATATGGCAAGTAAATATAATTGGCCACAAAGTGTTGGTAGGGTTTAGACTAGACTTTGCATTAGATTACATTTTGTACATCTTTTTTCTTTGTGACTGGTTACAGACCTCTGACACACCAACCCAATCACCACAATAGATGCTGAATTTTTTTTTACATTTTGCATTTCTGTAAACCACAGATATGCTACATTTCTATGTTTCATATGCAGTGTATATGTTGCAACTTGCAACTCCGGGACTTTTATTGGCGTGTACCCCCACAACATTAACAGTTTTTGGTCTTTTGGTCGCTTGTTGGACCGAGCTGTATCAAGAGCTCTATTGCTGGCCTTAGAGGTCTGTGGCTTTCTCTGTGCCATTCTTACCATAATGTGCTTTCAGACACCAACATTTGAGACTGTTGGATTTAATGTGGTACAGACATAATTCGGTCAGTACCCCTAAAATACTGAGTTTTCTACTCAACCCTTTTGGTCATAAACCAAAGTACTGGACAATTTAAAGTTGTGTCCTGTTATTGAATGAACTAAGGGATCACTGAGGGAAACATGGATGTGTGTATCAAATTTCATGGCAATCGATCCAAAAGTGGTTGAAACCGTGTGGCAGACAGACTGACATCCATACAGCAAGGGTGCTAGCAAGGCTAAAAACACAAAATACAATCCCACAAAAGCACATTTCAGACACAAGCAATAGATGTGCATTTCATCTTACTGTTTATGAGTAATGTCTGACACGCAGGTACCCACCACCCAGCCTCTGCTGCTGCAGTCTTAAAACATTTAAACCTTAATGTTGCATTTGCTAGCTGACCGCACGCTGACCCTTACCTGCTATGAGCCCAGGTTTATGGCACGTAAAGGCCTAACCTGCTGCACTGCCTGTTAGACAACACAAAGACAAGCTGTATCTGATGTAATACCACCAGCTAGACTGGAGTCAGCACTCTTTCTGTGTACGCAGCTTGAAATCCTGAGTCAAGCGTTTGGCACACAACCTTTGTGCATACACAGTCTAGCTTCAAAGCTGAACAGAAAGATGGTTGTACTCGGCAGTGATCCCATATCACATGACACTCCAGCTTGGTGATCTGGGAGCTGTCAGCTACCAGTGTTGGGGACAGTGTTCTCCCTTTGCCTTGTCATAAACAAGAAATAGTCTCAAGTCAAGAGCCCTTCACGCTAACATTGTAAGCAGGGTTCTAGTTGTTGCTTGTGTGCAGGTGTCTGGTGCTGTAAGCATGTAATCAGTGCTCAGGGGGGTTATGTCTGAAGCAGACTAATCAGAGGGAAGATGGGGCTTCTAACAGCAGGTGTAAATCAGCAATGATTATCTCTCTCTGTCTGTTTCTCCATCATTTTTAGCCTCTCTCTGTTCCTTTCTTGGCATGAGTGAGCTCACCATTAAGCAGAACAATGCTAATGGCCTGTGCCTTCCAATCATGCTGCCCTTGTTCGGCTCTGGCTTTATCTGGCTTCTTTGCGCTCAGCTTCTTATGTCCCTCCTGCATCTCCAATCCTGTCTCACTTGCCTTTCTCTTCGCAGTATATCTGGGTTAGAGTGTTGAACAAATGCATAAGAGTGAGATAGTTCAAGAAGTTGTATTTGTGTTTTTTCTCAGCTCTTGGTTTTACACGCTGTATTTCTGCACCCATGTCTACACTCTACCGTAAAATATTTTTCTCTAAAAAGGAGAAGAAAACATTGATTTTCAGCAGAAGGACAAATAGAGGGACTTTGATTTTTTTCGAGTCGATGGTGGGAGGTGAGGAAGGCTGTTCTGAGTGTTGTGCCAACATCACACCTCTCAGTTTGCCACCAGGTTCAAGGAAAGTGTTTGGAAATCGGAGCAGCAGATCAGATGAACTGAGTGAGATTTGTTTGTGTGAAGAGAAGCGGGGATACAGTGTCTTGCAGGGCAAAAATCAAGAATTGGCAGCCTCTCCACAGGAGAGGGTGAAGGGAATAATGTTGTAATTGTATTACATTTACTACCACGAGGAGTCTTGCCAGGCCAGTGGCTGCTGCAATTGCTCACATTTGCAGTCGTCTCTCACCTGTAACAAACTGCCAGTTTGGGGGCCTTTTTGAGCGAAGCAATGCTCACTAGGGTAAAATTGTGAAGGCAAGAGACTGGACATCAACATCTGGTCTAATAAAGAAAGACCAGGAGGGTCAAACAGCCTCACTGACCAACAGAGAAACTTGTGGAAATGGGTCTAGACTATATTAAATGAATGAAAACTTTAGCATATGTATATCTTTTTGCTTATGGTGAGTTAGGGGATGCATTTTTATCTTTGCCGCACACTTAGTTGACTTGTTTTTTTCCCCAACTGTCAGAATTTGTTAAAATCTTTTATTTTTAAAAAATAATACATCTTTGGAAAATGTCATCAAACTTGCCATGTAGAAAGGCCATACTTAGGCAGTCTGTAGCTCTGCATAAAAAAAATAATAAAATAAATCCAACCTACTTTTTCATTTGCATTGGGCCAGTCCAAATCTGTCACTTTTGCTCCAACTAGACATTAACAGGTAAGGTGCTTCATTAGCCAATCAAGGACGTGCAACTCACTTGAGCGCCTTTTAACGAGAACACTGTATTTCTACTGTTTATTTTACAAATGTGGTGAAATATAGAGTAATTTTCACTGTGATAATGAATGATTAGATCCTGTCATATAGCATTATAAACCTCTGTGCAGTGCTTTGGCATTCAGCTTTCAGATTCACTGATGTGTTGTTCAAACTGGAAGTCCTGAATTGTATTTCATGTCGCACCAGTACCTGGAGCAACATAACCTCACCAACACTGTGCTCTGTGTAATATGCAGTGACAATACTAATATACTAATGTTTTGCAAGTGTAATGTTTACCATAATCATCATCTTAGTGTGACATATTAGCATGCTAACCATGGATGTATAAAGAGAACTGGAAGCAGCTTAGTCGGTGGAGCCTATTCATTCTTCTGAAAGTTGCTCGGTGACGCATAACGCCAAAAAGGTCTAACTTTCTGGATGTAAAATTGCAAAGATGTTCTGCATCATTGGGCCCATAGAGCAAGCTCACTAGAGACCTCTGCCAACTGGGCTGGCTAATTTCCAGTTTGTTTCTTTTAAATGGCAATAAATTATTTTATTTGTACGACTCTCTCAGACTTTTGAAATGTTATCGGACTGAATGGATCAAATTCTAATAGTTAAATGAGTCATTTTAGGGGGTTGTGATGCTCAAAAAAAATCTATCAACCAATTTAAAAGTCTTTTTGGGTCTTTTGGCTTCAAAGCCCAGCACACTTCCTGGGGGCCTGAAGCTAGCATTTACTAATAAACATTAAATACAAAGTAGCAAACCTGCAAACCTTTGCAGGTATTTTTTGATAAAACAAAAAATTGTAAGAATTAAAAATGGCACTGAATGAAACCTTAACAATTCACCAAAGTGATTACATGTCATTCTGTAGGGTACATCAGTGTCAGTCATGCTTATCCATTCAATAATTGTTGAGATGTTTCACCCAAAACCACAAATGTGCAACTCATGGTGGCACTAGAGGAAAAGCAAAGTGATCATCAAAGTAATTGTGATACATCCTCCGTGGAACATGTGCTGAGCAGCAGCATAGCCCGAGCTTTCCACATGGAGGAGCAGAAATAATGAGATGCAGGACGGATGGTCATTAGAGGGTCTTTTTCGCACTGTTGGCTGAATGCTGCCATTAGAAGTTGCTTAGAAATGTGTGTGTGTGTGGTTGAAGGGGTGCTGTGTTCAGGGATGAGCAGGGGACAGATCCTGTATTTTTTTTTTATAGTGTAGTAAATTCATTAAGTTTATTGAGTGCTTATAGTGCTGTTCTGAAACACTTACGTTTTGTCCCTTCACTGCTTTTGTTACCTCACTTTCAGCTACCTTTCTCTCGTTTCATGTCCTTTGCTCTCACTTGCCTGTCGCTTCTCCAATTCACTGTCTTCTTTTGTAAGTTTAACCCTTTCTAAACCAGTGTGGATTGTCATTGAGTGGAGATTTTAATGTGTCTAATGTAATCTGCGTGTTTGACTAGGGGAGCATGGAGGAACATATGCACTTGTGTGCACAAACATGGGCATACTGCACATACTGTATAGATAATCTGTGCTCTCATGCATGAGCAACACGAAAAAAAAATGTGAAGACACACTACATAAGCAACAACACACCGAGCAGAATGCCTCAGCAGATGCTGTGTGGTTGTAGAGATCAGATGGACACTGTTGTATCTGTACTGAAGGAGACAACGTTGTGGTTGTAGACAGTAGGATGCCTGATTAAATCTGGCTTGAGCCATCTGTCCCAGCATCTCTCTGCACACAGACTGGCTCAGAGGCCGTTCTGCACACGGTTATGTAGGCATTTTGTTTATACAAGTTTACAGCACTCTGAAAAAATGCACAAAGTCAACAAAGTCTGAGAATTGTTTCATGGTTTTAGTTTGATCAAACACGCAAAGCAGCGTCACCACAGCTGAAGAGTTAGATAAAGAGATTGATAGTGCTCTCAGGTCTGTACAAACCGTTCATAGATTTGAAGCTACAGCAAGGAGGCAGTATGTTTATCTTAGCATAGAGACTGGAAGCAGTGCTGGCTGTGTCCAAAACCAGCATTAAAAACTATCACATATTAACTTGCTGTATCTTGTTTGTTTAATCTTCTTGTTGCTGTGTTTTGCCGTCGCCATGAGTTTGTCAGGTAACCAGCAGAGACTGCATTTCCTGCTCCAGACCAGGAAATGGTCATGTTACCCAAGATAAAACTACAACTTGTGATTTTTTTTTTACAGTTTTTGTATAGATTAAACTAAGATATAACATATTTTGTTTTAGAGTTGCTGACAGGTGTATTTGTTTTTTCACCTTTGAACTGAGCTGGCTATGTGTAGCTTCACAATTAGCATCTGGACATGAGAGTGGTATCAATCTCAAATGTGGAAGCTATGCACACCTTAAAAAAACGTGTGGACATGTGTGTAGGAGGAGATTTTCCATAGATGAAAACCTAGTGGGGGCCCCTTGACTAAACATGATGAAGTTCTGATGACCGAAACATTTACTGAATATTAAATGTTTATGCAAGTAATAGGACAGTGTGCAGGAAGTCTCCCTTTTTCTCCTCCGTGGTACCAATCTTTCCATTTAACTCTTGGCAATAAAGCCAGTTAATTTATTTCCCAATATGTTGATCTATTCCTTTAAGAGCACTTCATAAGCTGTAATATGTGGGCATGTCTGCTTGATCAAAAGCATTAGCACAAACTGTTAAAATATGTTAGTCATGTCACTTTTCCCAAAAATCAAGAGAGAGTGATTTTGAAATGGCGCACGGTTTGTTTAAATGAATTTGAATTGCCTCTCATTGTGGAGTGAGAGTCGACAAAGTCAACAAACAGGCTAGTTTTTGTTAGTTATATTCCTATCTACAGTATAGATCCCAAAACACTTCCACACACTGCTTCTAAGATGCGTTTGTGTCATTTCTGGCTTTACTCACCAGTGTTCACCTTTTCTGCAGCAAACTGCAATGTTAAAATCTTTGCTTAAGCTTCGTTTACTAAAAGGTCATGAGGACATGCATCAGGTCAAGCTGACAGTGAATTCAAAAGCAACTTTTGCTGGATCCCAAGGCATACTACCTTAAATAATTTGCTGCATTCATAAAATGTAAATTTTGAATTCAAACTGGTTATTACAGTTAGAAAATTAACTATCTTTGAACAAATGTTTAAACAGCACTACAGCCCGTTTCAGCAGCATCAGAAATTCAGAGCATGTGAGACATAGGCCTTTCTCCACATTAAACATTTAGGTGTTACCAATAACTTTAACTATGGCTCTGTTTTCTTCATGTGTCCCAGTAGTTATGACAATGTGACCAGCATTGACAATACCAGGACCCTGAAACTTTCGCAGCTAAATTAAATACGGCCAGCATTAACCGAATCATTTACGCCTGTGTTTTTCCCACTGTGACTTGTCAATGTGGGAAAAAGGCCTTTGACAGTAATTAAGACATGAAGACCTGGTGTGATGAGAGAATTGCAGTAATGTTCCCTCCCAATCGTATTTATAATAAAAGCTTCAAAAACGGTCATAACAAAGTCACAACAGAAAAAAAGGAAAAGTGCTGTGAAGGTCTCAAGCCAATTTAGTGAAACTACAGCTCAGAGAGTACCAGCTCAGTGCACCAGCTGACTTAGACAAACTGTGAGCTTACAGCCAACTCCCACAGTCATCTCATTCATGACCTTTCAAATGATTGCTGATTAGGAGCACTCAATCGCCTCCAGCGAGGGGAAAGAGGCAGCAGGGAGAGCAGAGGAGAGTAGAGGTGGAGGAGGGCCATCCTATCTAAACAACTGTGTGTGTACAGTGAGTGTTTTCATTCAGTGTTTGCAGTCTTTCCACTGGGCTGAACACACACTCTGCTGATAGAGAGGCATCAGTCACTCTGTTAAGTTTTTTTTTTTTTTCAGCAAACACTGACTAGTTCACTGTCAAGGTTTTCTCACTGCTTTATGATAAAAAAAAATGACCACTTGAAATTGTTTCAGTGGATCATTGTTGGTCTTCAGCCTAATATGTTTCAGAAAAAAACATAATTGCTGTGTGAATTATGGTCGGAGGCAATGTGAAGATTTTAGTGTGATCAATATTTTAAAAAAAGTAGAAAAGTTTTGTCAAACATAACAGTAAAAACGTGGCTTTAGTTGCCTCGATCAAGTATCATCAGATGAACAAATCAAGTAAATTGTTAATGAATGTCTCGCTGATAAATTCAGTGTGGATCTATTGCAATGTCACAGATATGTTCTTTTAAAAGTTCAGTGTTTTTGGATTTAAATGGACATATGGGCAGAAATGGAATATAATATACTAAGTATGTTGTCTTTTGTATTAATCACCGGAGGACAAGTATCATGTTTTTGTTCCCATAGAATGAGCCATCTGTATTTACATAGGGAACAGGTCCTTGTCTACAGAAATTGACATGTTGCACTGCCATGTTTCTGCAGTAGCCCAGAATGGACAAACCAAACAATGGCTCTAGATTGGGCCATTTGCGTTTTTGCACCGCCCGCCATACTTAGGGAGAAGTTTCAGCTGGTTGCAATCTGCAGTTTTTACATGTAAATATGACTAAATCCCCCTAAATCTTACACACTGCTCCTTTAAAACAGTTGACAACATGAGTGGCATTACTTTATTTTTCCAGAAGTATTTGCTTGCTGCTATATGCCAATATGTCAAGCACTTAAGTGTGTTAAGGTGTCTTTGTGTGGTGCATTTTTGCACAAAGACAAAGGAAACTCCAACCTGATCCAGTATCTCTAAACGAAAGTCATTCAAGAGTAACTAAACCCCCTAAACACTTTTTTCAGTTGAAAAGCAATAGATACTCACCGGCCAATTTTGCTAGTACTGCGTTGGCACACCTTTTGCCATCAGAATTGTCTTAAATCTTCATGGCATAGTTTCAGCAAGGTGCTGGAAACATCCCTTAGAGATTTTCTCCATATTGACAATATAGTATTATGCAGTTGCTGCAGATTTATAGGCTACCTATACCAGTTTGCAATGATTTGAGCTTTGTGACATGTCACATTATCCTGCTGGAAGTAGCCATCAGAAAATGGGTACAATGTGGTCATAAAGGGATGGACATGGTCAGCAACAATACTCATAGACTGTGGTCGGCTGTGGCATTTAACCAATGCTCAATTGGAGACCAAAGTGTGCCAAGAAAATACCCCCCACATCATAACACCACCACCACCCCCAGTTGATGTAATGCAGGATGGATACATGTTTTCATGTTGTATACCCCACATTCTGACCCTACCATCCGAATGTCGCAGCAGAAATCGAGACTCACCAGACCAGGCAATGTTTTTCCAAACTTCTGTTGTCCAATTTGGTGAGACTGTGCGAGTTATAGCCTCAGTATCCTGTTCTAAGCTGACAGCAATGGCACCTGGCGTAGTCTTCAAGGTTTGGCGTGTTGTGTCTTCAGAGATGCTTCTCTGCATACCTTGGTTGTAATGAGTGGTAATTTTGAGTTACGGTTGCCTTTCTATCAACCCAAACCAGTCTGGCCATTCTCCTCTGACCTCTGGTGCCAACAAGGCATTTTCGCCCAGAGAATTACTGCTCACTGAATATATTATCTTTTTCGGACCACTATGCAAACCCTAGAGATGGTTGTGGGTGAAAATCCCAGTAGATCTGAAGTTGCTGAAATACTCAGACCAGCCCGTCTGGCACCAGTGCGGGTATATGGGTATTTAGAAGTGCTTTTGATTGATTGAGGTCCAGCTCTCGAAATTTGAGCGCAAAGTACCTCACCAGCCGACTACTTTGTGTGTGTGCAGGGGGGCAGGAAGGTGCTGTGGATCAAGAGGCAGCATGATTTGATGACTGGGTGTGCCTTAGCCCCCCTTCCAGCCCTGCCCATTGTTTAGACTTTTTTTAATATTTCAGGAGGAGGCACTCGAGCCTGAAGTGGGGGATTTAGTTACTCTTTAAAAACACATCATGTGAGGCCACAGGTACACATTCTGGCCCTGTGACAACAGCACAGTATTATCTATAATCCTTATGTTTGCCTAAACATCATTATGAAAATGTTTTATGAAATGTGATTGAAATTTGGAAAACATTTGCAGAAAATAATTTCCTTTCCACTGGCAATGACATGCTCCATTTGGTGTGCGTGTTATATTTCCAGTTTATCTATGTTTTTAAAGGATGCAAATCTAGGATAAAGGCAAATAAAGAAGGCCAAACAAATTCATGCCAATACCCCAGATCTGATGTGTCTTTTTCATCCCTTTTATTTCCTCCTCGGCTCAAGGTAGCTGTTTTTGGACACACAAGACTTTACAAATCATAGGTAAACTTTGTGTGGGAGCATCAAATATCTGATCGCTGACTGGATGACTAACCCCTTTCCCAAGTGACGACTGTACAAACTACAGCCAAAATAATGTTATCATGATAATAAAAAAAAGGTCTCCAAGGTTTGCCCTCGTCCCACAACTGTGGCAGAGATGAAGAATATTGTACGCCCAGTAAGTGTTTACTGAAAGATGAAAGCACATTACCAGGCCGTATCAGATGGGAGCATTTAAAAACAAAAAAAAAATGGCAGAAACAAATGGAGCTGAGTAAAGAGGGTAGATGTGTGATGAAGCAGTGAGGAGGGGGACAGAAAGAGGGAATGAGTCAGCAGCAGTAGCGTTCACTCTCTCCCTCTCTAAGGACAGATGTTTGCCTAAGATTAATATTCCCGCTCAGAGTTTATTCATCTGCGTTATCCCCGTCCTCGCCAGGTGATTTCATGCCTCCTGAGCAGCCAGAAAGGCACTTCTTTTTTTACTGCAGCTGCGATGTCCGGCCTGTCGCAGATTTTGATAAATGATACTGATAACCCAGGCATGTGGGACAGAGTGTACGGCAGGGCTAAATTTAGCCCGCCAAAGAGCGAGCATTGATCACGCTGTTTACCCTCCTCCCCCCCGTGCCATTTATAGCTTTTCCATTTCTTCATGAATTTTTAAACGTTGGAAATCTTTACCATTAACGCCTCTTCCAGAACACTCATAATTCACTCATAGGTAGTTGTTGTGCTAAAGGCATACTATAAAATCTGACAAATAGATCTAACTTAAAATAGTCTTAGAAACTGACTGCCTTAAAAAAGTAAATATAATGATAGTTCTTAATTTATATTTGATTTCTGTCTAATTGTTAAGTTTACTTAAATTGTATTTATATGTACTTAATGTTGTCAAGTTATTGCAATTTGAAAATGACAAATAAATTACCTTGTTTTTTTAAGTATTAGCAAAATCGTCGTTGTGATGATCAAGTTAATTCAGACTAACTTGGTTTACTGAAGTTGCTAATTGCTAATGATTAAGTCAAGAGATCTGCAAGTTCTGTTTTCACAACATGTTTTTTAAAAAAAATAAAAACATGACTGACTAGTTTGCAACCAGCGAAATACAGATATATGGCACAGTAAACATAGTTACTGAAGTTGCTAAAACTTAGAAAGATTGACTTAATTAAACTTGTCATTTTTAAGTTGCAATGACTTCACAAAACTAAGCAAATGTAACTAAATTTTAAGTAAACAACGCACAGTTGCATATAAAGTCAACATAACTCAAGAATATTAGTCATGTTTACTTACATTTTTCAAGGCGCTCTGTTTCGTAGACCCTTTTAAGTAATATCAACTTGTCAGATTTTACAGTGCAGTTGTCACAGACAACATTCACTGTGGTCTTAAGTGGTCACTGATTTGATACGTTGCAATGAATTAATAATCAAGTTTCCACCGACGTCTAAACACGGAGTACTGTGACCTTTTTCTTAGTCCACAAGTAGTTGAGTGGATTTTAGTAATAAGCTGTGAGTCCATGATATTGATCTGCAGGAGGTCATTTCCTAGCTTCAGAACGGTTGATCAAATTTCAGTGTGCACACACCTACTCTACATCTAAGTGTGTGTGCATGTGGAAAAGTAAGACAGAGTGGTCACAGGTTAATCTTTAGTCATTGTCCTTTGAGGCTGGACCGTGAAATCCTTAGACTTGAATGAATCACCTATTGTCTGATAATTATCTTGTAAATCCAGATCCAGTTCTTGCTCTCACCTTCACCATGAACCAATTTCACCCACAAATCCTTTGTCCGGTGCCATCCGATGCTTCATTTAATTCCCTTCTAATTACCTTTTCCAACAAAGCTGAAAGGTTTTGTTGTCGTTCGTTTGTTTCCCAACAGGGTGCATGGAACTGTTATAAATGGATGTGGCATGAAGGTGGTGCTTTTTTGAGTAACTGGTGATTCAGGTCTCGAATTTTTGCAGTTATGCCATTTGTTTTCACATTTTCAGGTTGCAAAGTCTTTATCTGGCACTTCCAAGTTGGCAGTTAAAGAGCATTGGTGCTATTTTTATTGAATGCCTTTCAGTGTAGAGAAATTAAACTGCAATTGAACATCAGTGCCAAGGACATCGACAGCAATGAAAGACACATTTTATTTTTGTATTTGGATGATTTTACTCTGAGGCACAGTGAGAGGTATGGAGAGACATTTGAAAAGAAAACCAGTCATAAAAGCACCCTGAGTTTTATTAGCACTGACCTGCTACATGTCCGTATAATAGACAGATTGAAGACATAAACAAGACTAAGAGTCATGCTCGCAGGGCTGTGAGGCTCCACTTAGACACAGAGGTGTTTCCAGTTAACACTAACGTCAGCATGCTCACAGTGACAAAGTTGACATACTGATGTTTAAAAAATGTAATGTTATACATGATTACCACGTTAACTTCGCATGTCAGCATGCAAACTTTAGCTAATTAGCCAAACTCACAGCACATGCTGTATACATGTAATCAGAAGAATGAAATGTAAAAATTTTGCATATTGCAAAAACATACAATGCCAACATTTTATTTTGGCAACTGGGCTGAATTAGCACAGAACAAATGTGTGAATGTCATCAGTGTGATTATTCCTACAGCCACGCTACTGGCATAGCTTAAAGAAATTATATGCCGCACAATCATTTATGTTCATCACACACTGGTTCACAAATGTGGGCAGACATACACAGTAGACATTCAGTCATGAAAAACACACAATCTATTTTTATCAACATAAAGGTATTTCTTAACATGTGAGAGCATCTGTGAGTGTCATGATGATTAGATCACTATGACGTTTGTATCCTGTACTCTTGGCTCTGAGAGCTCCAGTCCTCCACAGTAATTATCTCCATCAGAGCCACATTTTCCTCATGTTTAGTGCCTGATGTTTCACAGTCCCTTAATTAGACAAACTCTGCCTGTTTTTGCCATGCTTATTAAACACTACCACTGATGACATAGTTAACCTTTTAAAGAGAGACCTTTGTCTCTCAATAATCCTCAGTGCTGTTACAGTGCATAGTGCTCAATAATTAAGGCACAGCCTTGACCTTCACTGAGTAGGTTGCCAGTAAGAAGCAATAATTGAATTGTGGAGTCACAGCACCTGGAAGT
This sequence comes from Plectropomus leopardus, assembly GCF_008729295.1. NCBI lineage: Eukaryota > Metazoa > Chordata > Actinopteri > Perciformes > Serranidae > Plectropomus > Plectropomus leopardus. The sequence goes on along the minus strand of NC_056467.1, from coordinate 12,552,820 downwards.
CCATTTGCTTTTCTTGTTAATTGTGAATGTTAATTAGGTTCTCTCTGTGTTGGCAGTGTTTGCTTTTTCTGTTTGTATCTGTACGGCCAATGGCTGCTGACGTACGAGGCTCACAGTGACCATTAATGACCAGGTTTGCACCCTCAGAGGCCTCAGTGTGTGTGTGTGAATGAGTGAGTGAGTGTATCTGTTTACCCACAACTAATCTTGCAAACTAGAGGACCCATAAACCTAATTTTTTTGTGTGCACATGTATGACTGTATGTTCAACGACCTTTTGCAGTTGCGTTAATTCATAATTACTGAAGTTATGAAAGTTTGTACCGCTATTGACTGCTGACTTCTCGGTCTTTTCAACGCACAGTAGTGGCTCAAATACTGATATCCATGGAAAAATTTGGTCTCATTTTGACCCAGAGCATCTGCAAATTTATTCCATAGCCGATATGTTATGATCCACTTAAGTTTGGCATGATATGGAACAAATAAGTCTACTACATTTGTTTTTGTTGCTATCATCTTGACTGCAATGGCGCCGGGAGGGACATTTCCACTGGGTGCAGCTGCGCCACGAACCGGCTGCAACCGGGTTTCAGTCCGTCCTCAACATGGTGTCATACCGCAGTGGGAGCATATCCGAAGCAGAGTGTTTTTTCCTGCCTGTTTTTGTAGACTTTTAGGTTTCGTTGATTTCATCTTCTTTTTCTTAAAATGATTTGGTTTTTATTTCCTACTTTGTTGTGCCGTATCCTACAAACAAAGTTAAAATCGTTAGAAGTCCAGCATGAATCAAGGATTTCTGGTTGTGTTTTACATGATAAAAATGTATTAATTTTCGTAATTATCATAAGTTCTGAATCAGCTCGGGCAGCTGAATACAGCCGCAGATCTGCACTTTACTGAGCGCAGCTTGCAAGGGTTTTAAATGAATCTGCATTCAGCAGCTAACAGGTCCACACACACATAGAAAATGAAAAATGGGTGACGCAGCTTTTCAAAAGAAAACTAAAATGTAGTGACAACTTAAACGAAGATCACAAGGGATAGATAGTTAAATACGGGATTTATTATCAATTATAAGTGCATAATTTGAAAGGTAATTAAATGTTGAACGAACATTTTATTGCAGTTTTTTAGTAGAAATAATCTCCATTTTATTAACATCCAATCACATAACTGTCAGATAATATTTAAGCCTATATTAGACTCAAAATGTCCTTCAAATATACATAAAACACTAATGAGTATTATTTGTATGTGTGTGCTCATCTTTGCTCTCCTCTGTTTTTCTGCCCACGAGATTAAAGGGTCTAAACAGAAAATCGGGAGGCCATTTCTCCGCCATGTGGGGAAGATTAGGGTGGACAGACGCTAATCAACTGCCAAGAGAGAGCAAAGTGATGGATGAAGATAATGAAAGAGAGATTTATTACATTCAGTGTGGGAGAAAGGAGGAAGAGTGGTACCGGGGCAAAGACAGGGAAAGAGAAACAGGGAGAGATATCAAGACAGAAAGGGAGAGATTATACTGAGTTTTCACAAAATCAATTCAACCTGCCGCTCAGGTTTTCAATGAGCTTTGCAGCTTAGTGATCTGACAGTGAAGTCTTGACTACAGCGATGTTGCAGTCCAGTACTCGATATAAAGCCACAAGAGGACATTGTGCTGCCTTTTCCAGCTTCTGTACATCTCATTGTGTTCAGATGTATTCTCCACTCAAGCTAAGCAAAGGTCACCTAAAGGAGTTTTTCCATGTCCATACATACATGCATGCACTGATATTCTCATCAGCATTAACTACAACTTATTACATTATTACCCAGCAGGCTTGTCACTGACTTGGCTTGAACAAGGCCACTGGCTGTTTCTGGTCCAAACCTGCAGGCATCCTCCCAGCAGCAGACCAGAGCGACAATCTGTCACCGCCACCAGCTCCAACTGTAGTACAGTGCAGCTCTGTGCCGCTATCACCACCTCTCCTGCCCTCCTCCATCTCTCACCAGCCTTCATCACTCCCTCCTACAACCTTCACTGCACCACCGTCCCATCATCCAACCTCCAAAACACTACATACTGCACAACCCTCTGCTTCCACACATCTTTCACGTCATCCATTCTCTTCCTTTTTAGCAGTGAGCCCAAGATTTACATTAGAATTGTTACTTATTAATGAAAGCAAGCAGCTAAGAGCAGTAGACCAAGAGAGTAACTAAAGAGTTAGAAACAGGACTTTTTGGAGAGACAAACTGAATGATGACAACAACAAAGATTTTATGTTGAAGTGACATATTTAAAAAGATGAGTTTTCAGTCAACAATCCGCCCTCCCTCTGCTTTATTAGATCATAACATGTTATTAAAATGCCACAGCAGATGGAAACGATGATATTGTGTCTTGATAGGCATTCAAAACACATTAAACCAAGTATTAGTGGTGTTTCACGCAATAGGCCAGTTTTTAGCTCATTTGACATTATTATTATGCCACGTCCTAATTGGTTATGGAGAGATTGGGGGCTTCAGAGTATGTCTATAAATCAAAATAGGGCTTAAAGGGGAACTTTGTGAATTTTATATGTTAAAGTCTGTTACATACAGGTCTAAAGGAGAACTACTGCATAAAAGTAAAAAAAAAAAAAAATCTTCTTGTAGCCTTAGAGGAAGATGTGTAAAAGTAATTATTTAACTTGAGTCAGCGTTAGTTGTCTCTGAGGAAGTTTGAAAATGAAAAAATAAAAATCTGGCAGTGTAGAGTTTACCGGACCTCTGTAGCCTGCTCCTCATCTCTGCTGGAGGCTAGAGGCTCAAGGTTTAATGAGCTAGCATTAAACACCTGACCTGGGCTTTCTGTGCTTAAGCTGCATTGTGGGTAACATAGGCAGCAGGTTTTGACATGGTGTAAGAGTGCACGGAATAAAAATTGATTTTCATACTTAAAAAAACAACGTAGTATATGATGTACTTTGATTGTGTGCTGAAAACATATTCTCGTGTATTTAAGGTGTAGAGGATTAAACTTTTAACTAGTAGAACATGAAACTTTCCCAGTTGATTACTTATAATAAGATTTTTTTTAAATTAAAATTTTCTGAAATTTTATGTTAAAGTGTGCAAATAAGTGATTATCTAATGAAATATGCACTTATTGCATACATGTCCACAACAGAAGTCTAAATAATAATTAAAATATTTTGGATTTTTTCTTTCCACTAGTCTGAGAGAAGACATGTAGGAAAGAAAAAATAATTAAAAGAATCTCAAAATAAACCAGTGCATGACACCTTATAATGTCTCCCTTAAAGTAAAAGCATTAAAAATAAATATACACATTGGTACACAAAACTGACAAGAAGTACAGATCAAAAGAAAATTCATTTTTAGTCTTAGGTGGAGCAGTACAGTAGATCAGGTTTACATAAAGGCACTTGAAGGGGTAGATCAGTGAGAAGTCACCACTGACAGCGAGACAACGCAGAAACATCACGTCTCATTTTTACTCTACACAAAGACAAAGAACGTCAATAAGATGTTAGAAATTGACTTAAACAACAGGTAATTACACCTGATGAATATGGTTGATTAGTATTCAAATAAAAGTATAACCCCTTAAATACTATGCAACACGGCATAGCCAGCAGCAGTCACATAGCCTCTTCTCTTACGTCGAGAGAATCAGTGTTTGGACATTAATTGAAGAAAAACTCCAGAATCTTGTAGAGGTGAATGTAGGAAAAGTATTAATATACAAACACATGAACACTGCAAAAACAGTCAGCAGGAGACATTTATTATGCTGATCAAGTCTCTGAAAAAGTTTTCCTCTCGATACAGAGAAAGCAGGTTTGCAGAAGCTGCCTCAAAGCTTGGCTGATGGGGAGTTTTATCCTGAATTGCAGCAATAATAAACATTTTATTATGAAATTGTCACCAACAGGTTTTGATGGGCAGGCTCCAAAGGTGAATAGGAGCAAAAGATTATTCTATCAGAATCAAATTACACTTACTGATGACAGGATTTGTGGTCCTCTTTATTCTGGTATTGTTCTAAATGTATACTGAAAAGAAAGCAGGAGCTCTATTAATTAGTGATGTCAAACCAATGACTTTGACCATCATTAACCTTTCATGCGATTATAATCACGATTCTTAATCATATGGTTACATTATGATGAGAACGCAGGTGGAAAGGAAGATAGATGAAAAGGTTAAACAAAAATAAATCTTGAATAACCAAGGTGAGCGGGGGCTGTGATTACCCTGATTAACAAGGCCATTACCTGTAATTGCTTCCAAGAACTGACTGTCAACTCGCAAATCTGCACTTCCTGTTCACAGCTGCCTCTCACTGTCCCGTTGATATGCAAGTGTAATTCTCACGTTTGGTTTTGTTATTTTTTTTCAGAATGACTCAGATCTCGATAGCTAGAATACCTCATTATCAGATTAGCGTTATTATCAGTGATCCATTGCCTTAAATAGGCATGTCAATAGCTTGATCCTTTATAAAATATACTAACATCAAGGTTCTGTGTTTCTTGGACGTCCTGTCACAACGTTTACTTTGTGACAGGATAATGCCTTACATATGCATAATGTATAATTATTTTTGCATCACACGACTTCTTATGTGTCTTTGACGTTCTAACACAACTGTAATTTTGGGGGGAAGAGCACGCAGAATATTTAGTAACATCATTATCATTGACCTGTTGCCTTATATGCACATTTAAACTTTGCGATTTCAGTAGCTTGATCATTTATGATTTATTGACATCAAAGCAGTTCCAGCGTGTCTTGGACATCCTGTTACAACTTTCACAGCTTTTAGTTTTTTTTACACAGTTCTTAGCAAATCTCATTATCAGTTCCTTAAATACGCACATTTAATGGTTTTAATTTCTATAGCTTCCTCATTTATGAATATATCGACATCAAACGACTTTTCATGTGTCTGTGATATTCTGTCGCAACGTTCACAGCTGTAAGATTGTGAAAAAGAGCCCTCGGAAAATCCCTTAACATCATTATCAGGTCAGCAGGCACAAACAGGCCATTTTCTCTGAATCTAGGCTTACTGGCACTCATTATGTAGGCTAACGTTCAATATTTTACTCATTATTTAGAACTACTAATTTCATTAGAAAGCTGAGAATTTTCTTTTTCTCACAGTGTATCACCTAAAACGTATTTTTATTTCAAATTAGATTTTTACTTATTCATTTTGAGGATATTCGAAAATTGGGGGATGTTACAATATTCCAATATATAGGGCCAAGAGTAGGTTAATCCCTTGTCTTCCCTCCTTCTCCACACTTCCTGACTGATGCAAATTGTGACTTAACTTCAAGCCAGTTGATGCTTTTACTTAATGCCAGCCAGAAGACAGGATTGTCTTTATCATCTTTTAATATAACACTCAATTAGTTTTACTCTCATGCACACAATGTTTTAGGCTGCTGTAACTTTTGAATATCAGCTTCTCTTGTATGTCTGAATTTGACCTCAGTTTGGCTTGTTTCAGAGTTTACTGGCGGAGTTTGGAGACTGGACACTGAAGAGAAAATCCATACAGTAGATCATATCTGAGTTTACCTCTGTTTAATCTAATGTATTTTTTTTAAATGCTCTATTCTAAAATAGTCTAATTTAAGTTAAAGATAAAATGTTATAAGAATACAGTCCATCCTTGTGTGATTACACAACATATGAAGCAGGTCTGATTATTTATTCTGGGATGACGACGAGATCTGAACTATTGTGATCCAGACATCAAAGCAGAGCTACAAAAACTCCAGACATGAACTGCAGGTAAAATTACACACTCCAACTTTCAAGCTTACCGACTTATTTTCATTTTGATTAGACCTGTTTACTTATTTATTAACTGAACCTTCACTGTGAACTCGCAGCCCTGCCAGCTCCGAGGTTGAACCCTTTTGCACACTTGATCTATAATTATCATCTCACGTCACAACCGCTCAGGTTCATCATCACATTTTCTTCTCTCCCTCTTCTCACGTGCCGTGTTTTTGTTTTGTAGTCGGTAACTAAATTAAAAATAGCCCCACTGAGACAGGGCTTTTGACAGTGAGAGAGAGCCTGTACTCCAGCTGATTCTCTCTTCATCTGGCTTTTTTTTCTGCCAGCTCCCTCAGATGTCTCTTCTCTGCTGATGAGAGCAGTCTGCACTTTCATCTCCACTTTACTTGTCCTTCCATCTTTTATTTTAAGAACGTGTGCAATGGATTAGTTCTCCCCCTGAAAAGCCTTCGGATTAGGATGTGTGGAGGGCAACAGAGTGGATGATGAAAAAGAAGAAGAAGAAAGAGAATAGAAGAAAGAGGAGGAGGAGGAAAGCATGATAAGGAGGAGAAGAAAGTAAGAGGAAGTGGCGTGAAGCGCAAAAGGGGGAAACACAGAGGGAGTTGAAGGAGGATAAGAGCATCATAATTTTGCGCGTCTGTTGGACTACACATCAGTGAAATGCGACTCCTGTTGGTGTTTGGCATTCAACATCTGTGCAGCTTCATGTGCAACAGTTTGTGTTGTATTTGTTGTATCTTATCTGTAAGCTGTTACTGGTTGTTTATTATCCGTCTGTCTGCCTCTTTGAAAAACACCAAAACTGACTCGCTGTTGCTATGCGACTGTTTGCAACAGTTTAAAACCAGTTTGAAGCCCTGCGATATTTTTGCTGGAACGCATGCTGAGCCTGGATGCTAAATGCAAGAATACCATGCAGAGCTGTCGGGAGACTTTTACTCTGTTAGAAACAAAGGCTGGAAGAAGTTGCTAGTACAAGAGGAACTCCTTTGTGAGCTGTCTATCGGTCCGTGATCTGTCAGTCACAACTGTCAGTGGTCACATCACATTGCGATCCTTTTTATACCTGGCGTTAAAATGCAGTCTGTATCTGGATACGCTTTAAAGAAGTGGCTGGAGTTCAAGACAGCGGAGAGAGGCCGTGAATTGAAGATGGCGGAGCACATGTTTGTACAGTCTCTCCCCACAAGAGTGACCCACAGATTTTTACCACTTTCAGAAATTGTCCTTAACATTTTTCCTATTTTCGTGACCTAATTTATGTAGTTTAACGTGAATACTAGGCCTACAGTATGAAGCGATACAGTAATACATTATTAAACACATACTCTCATTTGCGGATAAGCAAACTGCGAGCAATTGCTAATCTGCACATGCCAAAAGACCAGACCTGCACATGCGGGTACTTCCCAGAACATCAAGGCCACACCTCTTTTTGGGGGATAGAAAACCTTAGATCCTGAAGATGTCACTGCAGTTTGACATGTTTTGGGATTATAATTTTAAAAGTTTGTGTGCAGTTATTTCTTGTTAAACGTATCTCTTATGGACATGCGTAATAATTGTTTTGTGACCTTGTCTAAAGCTGAGCGTTCACAATACCATAATAAATAACATGGATTGCCATCATACCCTTTCAGTCTTTCCCCGTCTTTGTGGTTCAGTGACCCAACACAGTGGCCAGATATTGTTTATTCAGACATGTATAGATGTCTGGAAAATGACGCCTGGTGATTCAAGCAAATGTGTATATTTAATTGAATCACCAGCTATCGACGTTGTCTGTAAATAACATAGACTGTATAAAATAATAGACTTAGCTACTATGACATCGGCTATTGGCTTGTGGACGACTGTTTTGAAGACTTCGCCATCTTGGTTATTTGAAAGCAGTTGTGAGAATATTTGGACAAGAGGTTGGAGCTGTGGAGGAGTGAGGGGTGGATCCGACTGACAGACTGTAGCGACGCATCGCAGAAAATGTGTTATCAAAGCAGCCCCCACCTTAAATATGTGTAACTGTGGACCTTAATAAAATGTAAACAGATGAGTTATATAAAACTTCCCTCTCTTTAAAGTTGTCTTTAAAGGCAAAGTAAGCTATGGACCCAAAACCATTATTTCTTCCAATCTGTAAACATGTTTATTTCTGGTGTAAAGTTGGGCATTTTAACATGGGTGTCTATGGGAATTGACTTTTTTGGTGTCAGCCTCAAGTGGCCATTTGATGAACTGTGTATTTTGGCACATCCATGTTTGCTTAATTTCCACCCTTGTAGGTTGCCGCTTGGTAAATACCCAAATTGTCAATAGCAAACTGTTTGATAGGTTGTTGGAGCCGATAGTCTGATGCTGCTATGCTGTTTGATTGTTTCACTGTTTGATGTTACTGCAGCAGCCTCCCATTCAAGCTAATGTTAGCTATCAAACAGCAGTAACTGCCACCAGCATCATTAAGCAATTTACTACACTGACACCAAATATTCACATATCTTTTATGTGCCTAAAATCTCAGTGTGAAAACCTTGGTTAACCCACTACACAACAGCTACTCAGCATTTTCCTGTCTGGTAGATACTATATGTATCACATGATACCAATTACGTTTCAATGGTCAAACAGAGCAGCGCTATATTTTATATTTCATGTTTTGTGATTTTTGTGAACATATTTCAAACAGTAGCCTTTCTGTTAAAGTGAAACTGTGTCCAGGCCTGGAGAGCTGGTTTTCAGGTTTTTTTTTTATTATTATTTTAAAAAATTTTTCCAGGAATTTCATGACTGTGGAAACCCTAGACCAAGGTTGTTGTGTAAAGAATGACAGTAGTTTAAACTGTAGACAAGGCCAATCACTACAGAAAGTGACCTTGGTCTTCTCTGTAGGTGATTAACAAAGTAATCCACAAATTAAGTTCAAATCAATTTACATTAACCATGTCTATGTAAAATCAGTATATTCTACCTTGTCGCTGTGCAACTAATACAATTAATTATCTCTATTGTTTTTGCTGGTGATTAAAAGTGCTTAATCTTGTGCTGCATGATGCACAAAAATTACAAATCCGTGCAACAGTATAAAACCCAGCACATCATCCCATAAAAATCTCTGGCTTTGTGGTGATGCTGATATATTTTCTGCTCTTAACTCTGATCCTACATCTATATTTAGACAGTGCAGGTGATGAAGGGGATTGCATTTATATTCTATTTGGGTCACCTTTTAAGGTCACTCATGCACAACACCAAACAGCAAAAATCTGAGAGATGATGTGGGAGTTTCTGTTCTGCCAAAACCGAAACACTCTTCAGCTCCATACTTAAGATTTCTTCAGGTCTCATACACATGACTCTTATGCAGTTTGATCTAAATTTCAACTTGTAATATAACAGATCAACTTAAGTCAGTAACCTAATGATTTGATTTGATTGATATGTAGGACATCAGGAATATAAGGGCAATAACACTGCAGAGAGAGAGCAGGTTTACTGTATGAATATGGTTCATTTTATTTTTCTTACCCATTAACTGTCACACCGTTTTCCATGATATATAATGCAAGACATTTTTACATGATTAGGATGTGTTATAAATATTTTATCATTGCCCAATGCTGCAGATATATGTAAAAGTGTGCATACAGAACAGTGTGCACATGCAAGCCATGTCACATACAGCTGTTCACTGGTGAGGAACATCCTGTCAATGTTCTCGCATTTAAGGCAATTTTAGTATTTACACTCGATCAGAGAGTAAAGGCAGTGATAGCACTCTATTCAGTGCATCTGAAAAGGATTGTTAGACTTACTGTTATTTCTGAGAAACTGAAAACATGAGTGATTAAGTTTGTTACGTACTGCACACCAGTGCTTACACAATAAGTCTGGCTGTGGTGAGTCCGAAGCTTTTTTTCTTGTAAATAGTTTGATCTAAGTTACTCTTTTTTTTTCTTCGTTGTAGTATGATAACCTGAAGCTAGAGATGGCAATTTTGGCACTGAAGATCAAACTGTTTCAAAACATTTCGTCACAGGTTTTGAAACGTTTCGAAACATTTCAAAACATTGGTTTGAAAGTGTTGAAATGTGTCAAAGTTTCGAATTTGCCATTTCTACCTATAGCTGTGTTTTATCACACTTAAATGTAAAGGGGGTATTTGCTTTATCTTATGTTAAAGAATACATTTTGCTTCCCTATCACCTCATTTTTATCATTTAAAGAAGAAATCTGCTTGAGTAACAGTTTTCCTCAGCTGAGAAGCATGAAATTAGATGGTACAGTACATAACCACAGAGGGCATTAACAGTTGGTAAAAAAAGAGCTGGCTAATGCAGGACTTCTGCTATTTTTATCACAATCTGTTAGAGAGTTTTGGGAGAAACTGGCTGAGCTAGTTCTGTTCATATATGAGAACTTTGTAAATGTGCTTTTAGTCCATAATGCTCAAATATAATATGTATAAATGGGAAAAGGTTTTTCATCTCCATGTTATTGTTAGGCGAGGCCTTAGAAGTGTTCTGTAAACATGTGTTCCCTGTGTGTTGCATAAATACAACGAGAAATCACAGAAATTGGGTCTTGGTATTGTTAGGAGTTGATTGAAAGCAAATGGCATCCGGAGTGAGAGAAATCACATGGTACCTGATAACAGCATGTAAGAATATGTCTTCTCTGAGGTGCAGGGCACACTGAAAATAAGCATTCCCTTTGGAAGAAATGATCCTTTCAGCAGAGTGAAGGCGTACACTTTGGCCACCGTATATCCACAGAAATATTATTTCTCTCTTTATCTTGCTCACTCTCTCTCTCCCTCACACACACACACACATATATAGTTTTCATCATTCTCTATACTCTCTTTTCCTGAATATCCACCCCTTTTTTTTATTCTCTGCCCACTTTCTTCCCCCAACAAGTCTCACTGGAATGATAGAGAGCTGGAGGTCATGACTCCTTTTACCCCCTCCTGATTATATGTAAGTGTGCTATAGAACATAGATATTACTCTCAAGGCTCCCCTATTACTGCTAAGATGATGGAGATGACAGCTGTTTTGAGTGGCAATTGGGAATCTAGTCTGTGTGTGTGTGTGTGTGTGTGTGTGTGTGTGTGTGTGTGTGTGTGTGTGTGTGTTTCAGCATTTTTGCATATCTTGTATTTTAGCCGGTTTTGCAACAGTACCTGTAAATATATTCAACAACTCTACAATAAATGAACACGACTACCATTTCTTGAGTCGGTAGAGGTGTATATTTCATCATAAATACAACGTAACTCTTAAAGTGTATACTTAGTGATTTTCAGCCAGCTTTGCATCAAAATAATATGGACAGTATGTGTAGATCTAACCAGTGCCTAGATATCGCTCCGAAATCTGATTAAACAGTAAAACTAGGCAGTGCTGATTTAATATAAATAAAGATTATGTTACTTCACTGCCTATTTCTCACCTAAAATGTTCTCAGAGACGTATTTTAAAGCTCTGTTTTGTCGTAATGGAGAGATTTTGTGAACAGGAAGTGCCCGCCATACTGCTTCCTGCAAAGTGAAATAGAAGCTGAATAAACAGACATCAAACTATCAAACTAAGCAATATTGATCAGATGTGAATCAAGATTTGCTACAGTGTTGCAAGTTGCATGTTTTATCTTACCGTTTACCCGTAACACAACAGGCCACCATTGTAGCAAACGGACGAGGTCACTTTACGTCACCCACAAGTGGGAGCGTTTATTGGTCTGATGCATTCTGGTAGTTGTAGGTTTTCTACCTTCTGAGCAAAAGCAAATGCCACAGTCTTTTTGTTCTTTTTTCTCAGGTCATGTAGCACCAGTTTTAAAAGTATCTCCATCTTTCTGCTGCATTGATGGCCTAGTTTTATGTAAAGACTCTCTTTATATCGGCATCTTAAAGTTGCTGCCATCTGTATGGCATCTGTTTGAGCAGTTTACATTCCCAAGGGTAGCCGCACGATACTGTATTTGTATGGAGCGTCTTCATGATGAACACAACTTACTGACCATGTGCAACCACTAAAAAATCCTTTAATAACAACATTTAAGGCAGTATGGACTTAAATGTTTGGTAGTTATGAGTGTTTGTGCTAAATTGAAATAAAGAAAAACATACACGCTTTTATATTATGTGATATCAGTGTTGTACTAACATCAGTATGGGTGTTAAGAGTCCAGTGTCACCCAGGCTCTGTATACAACATGATTCATGTTCCAGTGTGTCTATTACTGTCACTCTGCAGACAGTTACCATGACACAATGTGACTGAACATTCAAATCCACTCACTGTAATTACACCAAAGAGGATACACTGATGACTTTGATATTTCCATGGAGACCGCTTAGCAAAAGTGTCTAAGTTTATCTCAGACTAGTGCAGTGCCTGCTCAAAACGTGGCTGTTTGGAACGGGCTGATTGCTTGGCTTACAATCTTTTTTAAAAACTGCTCATCCAAACAACTTCAACAACTCAACATTGAGTTTCCTTTGGTCCTGAGCAATACACCTGCCGTGACATAGTTGCATCCCATAGCAATGCTTTTTCAATGCCTTTATTTGATAGGACAGATATAGAGTGAAAGGGGGAGAGAGAGAAGGGATGACATGCAGCAAAGGCCAAAGCCGCACCCGAACCCACGGCCGCTGCAGCGAGGACACAGCCCCTGCACATGGGGCGCCCGCTCCACTAACTGAGCCACCGGGCGCCCCAACCTCCATAGCAATGCTAAAGTACATGTGTTATTTGGCTCACATGAACATTTTATGGCCTAAATGAAGTAAACGCCACGCTATCTCCGGAGAAGTAGGTATTCATTCCAAAATGTTACATTGAGTTTCTACAATGTACAATCCGCTCTCTCTGTCTTTATCTGATCTGGGTAGCTGCGGCTCAGCGGTTTAAAAGGGTCGTCCACTAATCGAAAGATTGGTGATTTGATCCCGGGCTTCTCCAAGCCGCATGTCTGCCAAGTATCAATCATTTACTACACATCATATTTAGTTTGTTCTAATATAATAAAAATATTTTAGGTTTAGTGCAATGGATCACTGCTCAAAATGTTCCTATGACCATAATTTTAAGTGGTTTTACATTACATAAGTGCATAGCCCAAATAATTTAATTGTAACACATTGAAAATGTCCATTTTTTAAACACTCATAGATTAATTTAAAAAAAAAAAATTGAAATGAAAAAGAAGATGTTTTTCTTCAGAGATTTCATGAGATTTTCAATATACTGTTCAGGACAACTCTGACTATGACCACGTCAAATTTTCTTGTTTACCTACACTATTTGAAAAATTAAAGGGGATGTCAGCTCAAATTGCATCATAACACATTTACATATGTTTACCCAATATTTGAACTGTTATACAACAGAAAATGAAGCAGCAATCTATGTTGGATTTCTTTAGGTTTGATCTGGCTGTGGCCATGGGGGAAGGGCTTGGAAAATACATATGCACCAAATGGTGCACTAAAAAAATAATGTAGTTAAATAAAATAGTGCATGCAATTTTAAAAATCACATGCACCAGTTCATGTACACAGAATAAAAGTATTTTGAGCCCTGCATAGACCAGGCACATCTGCTTTGCTCGAAAATAGGTTCTTAAAATGTACTGAGGGATATCATATCAGGCTTTACCTGCTTGTTCAGGGGGAAAAAAAACAGGTCAAACATAAAATCTGTTGCACGGACCTCATGATGTAACAAGAAGTAGAGTACCTGTCTGAACAACTGAGGAAACAATGAAAGTGTAATACACCTGAAGCTAAACAATAGAGACTTGCCCTATAGTGCCCTATCAGAGGGTGAAGGTTCTCATCTTTATAGATCATGTGAACACATTTGTTTCATATATGATGGATATGTTAATTCATATTTATTTATTAACTCAGTATTTCTCGACTATTGGCACTACTTTTAAGTGTATGTTTGAGTTTTAGGTGATCAATAAATGAGCGTACAGAGGGCAATACACTGGAAGTAGTTAACTTGGGTTTATAATCGGTGTATTGGTTGCAAAACATCTACGTCTGCGCGTGCATGTGTTTGTACACGTGCGTCGACATGCGCGCGCACTGTCCATATCCATGCCCTTGCCTGCGTCGTGCAGCTCATTACGTTTTGATCCACGCGGGGCTCCTGCGCCTGCACTCGGCACTCGGCACTTGGCGGAGAGACGCGCAGGGCAGGCAGTGGTGCTGCTGCTGCTGTTACTGATACCGCGGGTCTCACTTCATCACAGTCTTCCTCCAGTTACGCTGAAGCAGCCTGGGATTCCTTTAGTGCTCGGTCGGGGATGCGCATCTGGACGTGAGTGTCCCGGGGACAATCACGCGTCGAGGCGCTCCACTGTACCTCTCCCTGCCCCCACAGAGGAAATAATCGCATCGATTGAGGACAGTTTGGCTATTTTTGACAGAATGGCAGGCGCAGAGTACCTTCTGAAAACGCCGAGGTAAGAAACTGTTATTATCCCGGGAATAATAATTAAAAAAGAGCATATAGGCGCATATTCCCAAACAAAATCAGCGTGTCTTTGGGCACTTAAATTGTACGTTTGATGTGGTGAGCATCTACTTTACAGTGCTTTTTTTATTCATCTATGGCGCTGAGCAAATACTCCTATATTTCACAAATGGATTTGCTCTGGAATTTGTAGCATCATTTTTATTTTTTTTTCCCTCAAAAAGCACCGGGATATAATGAGAGTGGTATTTGATGTTGTACTGATTCAAAGCGCAGTGATCTTTCGACGGTTCAAAGTGTGTCAGTTTGTGTTTAGTGTTGGAAAAAGCTCACCAAAATCCACGCACAGTGTTGCAGTAGAGCCGCTTTCACAGTCGGCTGTCAGTGTGTCAGTGTGCAGTAAACAAGATGTTTCAGCACGCCTGGCATGAATGATAGAAATGAGTGGCAATGAAGAAAAGTGCCCAGAATGTGAATGTACAATGTTCACACCTAAATATGTTTTTAAATAAGCCGCTGCTTTTGTTTTGGGTTTTTTTTTAACTTCCGAGCTAAAATGAAAGGCTTTTGCAGCCCTCAGGACGCACACCTGCCGCATTTATTATAATGCGCAGGTGAACTCTTTCCAAAGACTGCCAACTAAAGTTGCATGTTTGTGCGCCTATAAATTGGCCCGCTGTCCTCTTAAGTCTAAGTCTTAACCGTCACAGTAAATTACAACAGTAACCGGGGGCAGTCCTTGGAAGCCAGACATTTCTGGGGTTAATTATGTCCTCTGTAACCGGCAGATGTCTGCTGGGTACCTGGAGGCCCCGGGAGCACGAGAGCGCACCATCCTGTCAATCATCAGCGTGTCGTGATGGAAAGGTCGTTAAGCGCAAAGATTAGAGAGGAGGTCGTGCGTGCTGAATCTGTCCCTTTGGTCTTCCTCAGTTTTCTTCAGGAATCTCTCAGCATTTACATGAACACCTATAGTGCAGGCTCTTCTTCTAATGTTTTTCACTCACATTTTTTTACAGTGTCCTTCACTTCCAATTTTCTGCATACATGCAATATATCACTGCAGGATCACTGCTTACGTGTGTGTGTGTGTGTGTTGGATGGGTGTTTTGAGGTATGCCTGGCAGATACAACAGCCTATTTAAACCACATCATATCCTTATTGCCATCCTTTTTTTTTTTCAGATTGTCCGGCCAATCAGTAAACTCGCTTTCCCTGTGACACAATTATTTACATCATTAACTGCAAATAGATACAGTTGTGTGATCCCATGGGGGCTTTCAACATGAAATGCTTTTTAATTTGCTTTGAAATATGTGGATTACAGAAAAAAAACAGCTGCTCCTATTTAAATATGCATCCCCAGCCTCTTTATTTTCCAAATTGATCCTCATTAATGCCATTTCAGATAAGCTTCGATTTGGCTTATCTCAGTCAAAGCATGCACGGAGGATGATGACGCCTTCCTGGGATTTTTGAGTTTGCTGTGTTGTGTTTAGGCTACTCTGACAGACATTCACATCATGACACATTGTTGAATAAATTTGTCTTATGAGTCAAATGAAGGTCACATGTTGTGTTTGTCTGTTTGTTCCACTGTAATCCTCTGTCGCCAGTCAGAATTTCATGGTTTGGCAAAGGGGCCATGAATTTTTTGCACTTGGTTGCATACAGTATAGCCTTCTGCAAAAAGCTACACTTTGCTGACGGGGTCCAACATACAATGGGCTTTGCTGTCATGCGAGAGAGAGTCTGTGTCATGAGTGTGTTTATCTATCGAGATAAGACCTCACAGAAAATCCCCAAAGAAACTTTTTAGCAGTTTCTACTATGGAGTCTCATAAATAATAATGTGATAAAAAGGTCTTGACATCCAGAGAGCAACACCTCAAACTCTTTGCACTCTTCAATAAATGATAGGAGGTGTCACCTTGATAGGTCATAGACTTGTACATTTTCTTGAATGAAATGCTGTCCTGCTGCTGCCTTGCTAGCCTGGAAATAGTCTCTGTCAGGGGTCAACAACCTTGGGCACACTGGCCACCATTGGCACACTATAGCTTAACTAATGGCAAATTAGCAATAAGTATACAAGAGAGTTTTTTTTTAAATGATTAAGTGCACTGTGTCTTACAAATCATTTATTTGTGGCTGCCCGCCACAATATCATCTGCCACCACATACTGATTTTCTATTTTTGGAGATTGAGCGTTCATTAGCAGTGCTGTGGGAATATACTGTTCAGTTGTTCATTGTATGTGTACTCTGGGCACAGAGGGAACAGCAGAAGTGAAACTTAACCATTCATCGCGCTGGTACTATGTTTTTCTTTAACTTGCAAGCTCCTCTCATCTATCAATCTGATCTCATCTCATCTCAAATATTCATCCTGTGATTTTAACTCCACAAACTGCTGCTAAGTAAAAAAATAGAGAACTCATGAAGAGATCCATCAGTGCTGTGTTCACAGATTTGCTAAAATGTCCGAATTTAGTGAGATCTCATAGAACGATACAAAGGGATGAACGCGCACAAAATGTGAAGTTTGCAACTTATACATCACGCTTGCTGAGAGCGTAGTTGTAAGCCTGAGCTCTGCCTCAAACAACAAAAGGTGAGGACAGGGCTGAAGTTGTTTCTGAGCATTTTTAAGAGCAAGGACTTGACATATTGATCGGGCACTGATTAACAAGAAAATTAAAAAATGGCACTTCAAATCAAAAGGTTGCAGCCGAGATGAAGGAATTAAGCTTTTGCCCAAGAATATTGACATTATTCTCCTGCTGTGGTGACAATAGCTGTCTGGTTGATTTATTGCAAAGGTGCCACAGCTGTTCGGTATAACCAAATGTGACATGCAATGGGGCTGCTTCCACTGATCCCAGACTTCTTTTTAAAAAACGAGAGGTGTTAAGCGCTTGACAAAAACTTGCTATGACAAACTCCGTACCCTTTCTTGCCTTGCAGTAACTTCCAGTCGTCTGCCATGTTTGAAGGCTCAGAGGTGGTGGAAGTGGACGGAGGCAGTACGGAGAGCACCGTTGGCTCGTCCATCAGCGCCTGCAAGAAGGTAAAACAGGATGGAAGTGTACATCTGTCTATCTGTGTGTCCCTCTGTCTGTCTTCTTTTTCTCTGCTCATCTGCACCTGTCAATCATATCTGCCTCCCACGTCAGTTTATCTGCAGTGCAAAAGATTTTCATTTCCTCCTCCTGGGGGTGCCTGTGACACCTAGGGGTTGTGCAATAAGAGGAACAGCCAGGCCTGCGGATCAGCGCAGTAGATTTATCATCCCCCAGCACCAGAGAGACGTGGGGGGGTAGCACAGATCAGTGGGCTGAGGTTGAGGCTAGATTGAATTTCCGTTGAAAGCGTGTGTGTGTGTGTGTGTGTGTATTTGTGCGTCCCTCACTGTGTGTGTGTGCAGGTGGCCCCACTCGTGTGTGTTCCTAATTAGCCCACTGCTCATGATCTTAACTAACTTCCTCTTGAGTGTCCTGTAGAGACACAAGGTGATGTCTTTCTCATAACCTGGCCCTGGGCTCCGCTGACCCGTGCCAGCAGCCTTTGATACCTTCGCTTTGGCGAGATCAGCTGAAGCTACGTCACCTTTACCTGGCCGAGAGCCTGCACAGATGGTCTCTTCCTGAGGGTGTGGGCATGAGGGGGCCTGTTTTGTCACTAAAAATACACAGTTAGGACACACGCAATATCTGTCATATGTCAAAGTAATTGCATAAGAATGATTTTATTTATAGCATGCCATTTTATTTATATCAGTAGTTCAGACTGAAATGTAGGCTTCAGGGATATCCTGATTGGACTGGAAAGATTGGTATCAGGCCTGATCAACGCATTTTTTAATTGATGGGGATCGGTTATTTTGAGCGTAAGCTCTGCAAGTTTTTTTGTTTATGTTCGCCGTTGCACAAGTGTCAGTACGATTTGCAGCAGATATTCAGGTTTTATTGTAATACTGCTACTCCAATGAGTTGATTTTTTTTTCATGTCCAACTTAAGCTGCGTCACGACTTTAAGTTGAATCGTAATTTTTGTTGCTCATTTTTAGTGACCTAAATTTACTATAGCACTATAATAAGCAGAATTGTAATGGATTTTTATTTGTTGTGACTGGGAATGTTCAGGTTCTTCTATAACGCTACTTTGAAGTGGAATTGTGATTACACTACTTATTTTTAGTGTTCTGTACTTTTATCACAATGCTACACCAAGTGGATTTCAGAGCAATTTCTAAAGACATTTAATTTGTTTACTTGGTTACTTTAGAAAAAAATTTTAAAATGCTGCATTAGGTCGGATTGTGAAATATGAAAATATCTTTAGTTAGTTTACTTTGTTATTTTGTAAAAAAAATAAAATAGAAACCCTTAGGAACTCTCTGGATTCAGACTTTTTTCTTCATTGCAGAGCTGTCAAACTGTCAAGCGAATACACTGGACTGAATTTCACAACTTTAAAGTACTTGAACTGTGCATTGTACAGCTGTATTATTGAAGTAAATACAAGTCTTGGATCGGGACTTGGTATAGGCAGATACTCAATATCAGGATCGGCATTGGGAGCAAAAAACCCTTGATCAGGATATCCTTAGTGGTCTTCTTCTTTTACAAATAAATAACTATAAATATACCACATGGTCATTGTGAAAAGCACCAAGGGAATCTTAAATTTAACTGAAAATCAATAGTTAATGACAAATGAGAATGCCAGTCACTGGGACGAAGACGCTTGTGTGTCATTGACAAAGCTGTAGGTTTTGTCCTGAAGGCTTCATTAAAATGGCCCTCCAGGGAGAAGGCAATAACTGTCGCATATATACTGTGCAGTGTCTGGTTAGCTGACAGATTGTTGATCCCGTGCAGTAGAGACTTAACCTGAAATAAAGGTCCTGGAGAAATGTCAATTGATCCCAACAACCGCGGGGGGGGGCATAGATGAAAGTGAATGTGTGACTCAGACAGCATTCATGTGTTATATGCTCCATGTATGTCTCTGTGTGGTGTGATTTTTCGATGCTGCTGCACCTGAGCAAAGGATTTGTCTGTGTGTTGCAGGTGCTATGCAGTAACAGTGTGCTGGACTCGTCAGAGTACTGGCTGAGGAATGACAAAGCTCTGTGCAGACTGGGCCTGCTGGACGATGACACGGAGGGCAGCTGCACCATGGTGAGTAGCATACTGTGGATGATGAAACACGCGCACCCTTTTGGCAACAAATATGGGACCAAGTCATCTGTAGTGTAGCGCCTCAAAGCTGCAGGACGCATGTGTTTGTGGCTTCAAACGACAGCGAGGTAATGGCTTGAAAAGACAGAAATGATGTGGCATGTAAAT
Source organism: Plectropomus leopardus (assembly GCF_008729295.1). Taxonomy (NCBI): domain Eukaryota; kingdom Metazoa; phylum Chordata; class Actinopteri; order Perciformes; family Serranidae; genus Plectropomus; species Plectropomus leopardus. The sequence goes on along the minus strand of NC_056467.1, from coordinate 12,533,154 downwards.
TTAAACTTTTTTTTTCAATCTGCTTTCTCTGAGTGGCTTCTGGGCATGGATGATTTTTTTTTCTTTTTGCAACATGCCCCCTTGCTCTATTTTAGTAGATAATCCTTGTTGTTAAGGTTCAATGCGTGACTTCCTACATGTTAAGTTGAAAAACTGGATGCAATTTAGGCTAATAAAGCTGTACTGTCATTACTAAGTCCTGGAATTGAAAGATTTTCTAACAAAGATATCACAATGGAGTGAAAATTTCACTCTTAACATGCAATTTTTTACTGTCACAAGATTTTTATACAGGTGATAATACTCTAGTAGTATAGAAGCAGACCACTCAACCAGCATTGAAGAAGTGAGAAAACAACATTTTGAGAGAATAGAGAAAATACAGATAGAGAATAGTGCTTCTTTCTCTAAAAGAAGCACAACCTTTTATCACTGTACTTATAAAGCATCATCAGCGTTTGTGAAGTGGTGCTTTGAAGATTCGAAACTTCAAAACCAGAGAAAGCAGCGAACCACTTATTTTCAGCCTGGTATAAAGCAATAAGAAATTTGCCAATTTTTAACACGCTATGTGTCATAACAATGTGGGTCGTATGTAGGGCCGCCCCTTTAAAGTTGGAGATTCAAATCATCAGTCGGAGACCCCTCAGTTGACTGAGATCAGCAGTTGTTCTTTTGGGGTTTTTTTGCTCGTCAGTGTGCTGTGCAGTGTGTTTATTGGTGCGGTGTGCAGTGCATTCTGGTAGCTGTAGGTTTTCTATCTCTTGAGCAAAAGCAAATGCCAAAGCCCTTTACTCTGTTTTTTTTCTGGTTATATAACAACAATTTTAAAAGGATTGTCTTTTTGATGCATAGACAGCCTAGTTTTACACAAAGAGCATCTTCCAGCAGTTAAATACTTCTTTAAGATGAAAATATTAGCATGCTTGGGTGCCAGGCTTGATCCCACAGTACAGTAGCGCTTGCACTGTGTCAACTTTAAGTACTGATTTGGAACGATTACTTTGAGTTTGTCCAAAATGTCTATTAGATAAAAATGTATTGTATGTATATATGTGTTGCTCATGGGTTTGATGGAAGATAAATATTGCTTTCAGTAACTATTAATTAATTCACAAATGATAAATCCATAAATAGTTTTTCTTCACATGTTGTCAGCTGGTGCTGATGCTGCCAGTTTGTATAATTGTTCCTCTTGCTGAGAGACATGTTTGCATTGTTGCCAGTTCTGTGAATGAGAGGAGGATTTGTGCCTTGTGCTCTGCAGTCTTGAAAATTAGTCGGAAAAGTACTTTTACATAAAATCATTTCTTACAATTATTTTGCTGTTTGTAATATACCATAGGATTTTGTTGGAGTAGATGCAATAAACTACAATTGCACTTCACTGAAAGATTTTTAAAAACTCAGTTTAGTCTCAGCAGGCAATTTATTAAGGAAGATGTTTTAGGCATCTCTTTTGTGTTGATTTTATCATGAAAAAATGACTAATTTCTGCTGTAACACAAACTCTGGAGGATTTCAGTAGTTTCACTCTCGCCTTTGATAATAAGAACTGATTGCTTGCTGCACTAAAGTCCTCCGTCTGCTCCACTTTCTGCTCTCTGGACTCTCAGCATGTCAGCTCAACTTCACATGGCCGTACATAGTTTATGCCTCTGATTTGGGTTTGACTGACAACTGGAAAACAACACAACTGTGCACATTTGTCGCTGTGGTTGTTAATGAGCCATTTCAGGCTCTCCTTGCCTTCTTTTTAAATGCATGCTGGGATAGATTTAGCAGAGATACAAATCTTGAAACACTGACAAAATCATAATTGTAATATGAGCTGACATGGAGGGGCAAACTCTTTCACATCCTGTGATCACATTTTATGATTCAAGCTACTGAGCTTTTTTTCTGTCACTATTAGGTTGCTATATATAGCTTTTAATCATGGTGCTTTCAGTCATTATGAACGCTGATCTACACAGTTTGTCAAAACTTCCTTTGCTTGCAGCATCATTTTACATTTCCGCACTTTACATGTTGTCATTACCAAAACACTTAGTGAGGAAAATGTAAAATTTTGAGGCAAATGGTGCAACAAAGAAGATAACATACTATAACTGGCTTTTAAGGGATTTCAGGGGATATATTAGCAAAAATGGTATAGAATATTTATATATTATGTTTTCATTTCTGTATAATCACCTAAAAATAAGAATCTTCATTTTTTGTTATGCAAGAAGGAGCCGTTTTTATCTACATATAGAGCAGATCCTCTTCCACAGAGTCCACCATGTTGTTCTACAGAAGCCCAGAACAGACAAACCAAACACCGGCTCTAGATAGGGCCGTTTGTGTTTTCCCATCAGCTGCCGTAGTTATCAGCCTTGGCACACAGGAGAAGTTTGAGTTTGTTGCAATCTGCAACCTCACCACAAGATGCCACTAAATCCTACACACTAGACATTTAAAAAACACACCAAAATATGTTAAAACTGAAAAAAATGATGGTAATTGTCAGCAGAAATTACTCATCTATATTCCTCCAAAAAATAACAACTGGATCTGTTAACTACTGAACACAGTACGTATTTGGATAACTAAGGACATGGTTGGTTGTTTAGGCACTTAACTTGGGGCTTAAGAAAAAACACCAAGAGAGAAAGCAAAAAAGTGAAAGTCTTTGAGCTGTAGAGGACACATGCTTAATCCTCTCTGGCACATAAGTCTGATGTGTCACCTTTGATCACTCACTCATTGTAAACTGCAAGTTAAGAATGAATTGCATTCATGATTTACATCTGTCAGTGGCTCAAAAGCACGCTATTGAGGTACAGCAGCTGTTCATTCTTAAAGTTTATTACTTCAAATTTTAGAACAGGAATGGCCAAATATAAACTGCATCACGCTAAATAAAATGTCCTAACACTGCATTGAAGCAAGGATTTTTATACAGAAGATATACTCCGCTCAAAATCCCAACTGTGGGAGGGCCTCATTAAAGAAAGTGCCTGAAATACATAATCTGTTTTCTCTAATAACATCTGAAATGTGGTCTCTTAAAATGAATGACATATTCACCCACGCTTCAGGAACAGCCTAATGATAAGTCTGTTTTTCATCCCCTCAGGGGTGTAATCAGTTTTCTCACCTTTAGCTGCACAATATCTCCTATGCTTCACTTTCTGCCATTTCTTGGGTTTTTCTGAAATTATACCTCTAGACTCTGAGAAGTGCTATCTTTGACCTACGCCTCACTGATCAGAGCCTCGGCGTACCAATCCAGCTTTAATTGCAAGAGCAGTGGGGTCAGTCTCACAGATCTGGATGAATGTTGGTCTTAAAAGTAATCTTCCCACAGAGAGATGCTGAAACAAGCAGTAATAATCACTTTCTCTGCAGACTAAAAGATGACTTTTAGCTTTAAGGGAAGGCAATCTCTCAACCTGTACTGGACAGATTGTCACTGAATTTGGTAAAGACATTCATGTTCCCCGGGGTGAAATGGACTAACTTTGATAATTCCTGAAAGGACTAATGTGTTGGATTTAGTGGCATCTAGTGGTGGGATTACAGATTGCAACCATCTTAAACGTCTCCCACATAGTATTCATTCAGTTACAGTTACAAATCACTGTCTCTTGGACACTATTTAGCTCGTAGCAATGGGCCACTAGCCCGGCACCTGCTATTGTGTTCTCACTTTTTTTCTCTGATAATTGAAGATCCCGATGTTCAAGAGGTTTTCAACAGGAGCCAAATTATCACGAGAGGTCTCCTCCTCTCCAAAGAAATGGATCCAGGGATAAAAACCAGTTAAAGCACCGAATAAAGTACTTCGATGTCAAAAAGCTGTATTTTTCCAATGCTGTTTGGTTTGTTGCAAAAGGGCAGCTAACTATGGTGGGTAACATAAACACATCAATTCTTCTTTTCTGGTAATTATACCCCCCAATCCCTGAAGAATATGCACTTATTATATTATATTATATTCCATTTCTTTCAATATATCCCCCAAATTCAACACACCGGACCTTTAACTTGGCTCTAGGAAAATTTCATTTTATCCAGTACTTTCACCTTTTCATCTCAGCTATGCTTTTAATTTAGGGCAAATTTTCAAATGATAGCATGAGAACATGCTAAGCTTGGATAGTAAACACGATACAAATATATCTGCTAAACATCAGCATGTAAGCTTTGTCATTTTGCAGATGTTAGCATGCTGACATTAGCATTTAGCCCAAAGTGCGCCTATGCCCGTGTGCAGCTTCACAGAGCGGTTACCATGGCAGTGGACTATTAGTGTTGTTTCAGTGCTTTGTCTATTTGTCTCTCACTTCATAGCAGTTATTTTAATGGGAGGTAAATATCAGTAATTATATATGAGAAAAGGGTGATTAAATACAGCAAGCTACCATAAAAGGGTTTTCAAGCCTTATTTAAAGGATGCAGTTAAAACTTCCCACAGTTTATCCTCACAATAATGTCATTACTTGAGCAAGAGTAACTTTTTTATATTTAATTCCTGCATTATGGACTTCGGCCAATTCGTCTTATGCTGAATAAATTCCAGTAACAAGCATAGTGTTTGGACATTTTTTTTCCAAACTCCTCCCTAAAACATGTCTGAGAATCATTACCAAGGTAACAGGAATAGCAGTAATTTAGCAGAGAGCACCGTTCTCACACACTCATGTCGCACTTTCCAAGTGTGAGCATTGAATGTTCCTGAAACCCCCAGACACCAGCTGTATTATCTAGGACAAGATGTACACAGCACTCAAACAACTGTGAGTTTTATCACAGAATGTTTTCTAATTTTTTTTATATCTGATTCAGCTCACAGTATATACTTATACTGTGATTATATGTTTTGGCAACAGTGCTTAATTATTACAGTTTGGTGGATTTTTGGAAGCCAATGGTCTGTGCATCAGCCCAACATGCCTCACCAACCATCACATTGAGTACTGTAGAGTGGATTGATGCTCTTTTCCTCATAATTTTTCACTTGAAATCCTGCTTGCAATGGCTGCCAACTTAAAAACAAAGAGACTCGCAAACATCAGTCTTTCCGCTTCCCAAACACCTACCTGAGTTTGGAATTATGCAACTGTTTTATCTTCATTGTTCTTTTGTGAAACTGAAAAGCAAAGCAGCCTCAACTTCACAGTTTTTGTTTCAACAAGACAATGGTCATTTGTTTTCTTGACTTTGTGCATGTTTGCTATGAATCAGAGGGAAGTTTAATGCGAGTGTGAACAGATGCGGCCAGTCATCCAACAGCATCGCTCTCAGACTCTGACGTGACAGATCGCTCCTCTGACTCGCAATTCTCAATTCAGCTTTGTTGCGACCGATCAATCAAAAGGGACCATACGATGGATGACACTGTGTGAGAAATAAATTCTTCTGTCCTGGCCTGAACTGTACGGGAAGGCGGAAAGGAGGCTGAGGGTCTGGAAAATGGAGAAAAAAAGTGAAAGAGGAAAAGGTAATGAACACTGATGCAAACAGAATTGAGAAGTGTAGCCAAACAATGGCACACAAACACTGAAAACCCCGTCAGTGAGGAGTAGTACAGAAAGATGCAGACCAAAGGGTAAAGAGGAGAGGAATTTGATTAGTTTTCTTTTTGCTGACTTTGACTTTTTAAGCTTTAATGGACCAAAGTTTTGTTGGCTGTTTTATTGTAAACTGACTATAAACTTGGATATGCAAATAAAGCCTATTAATCCATTAGGTTGAGTTTTCTGCGAAATGTGTGTTCGAGGGTAAAAAGAGTCTGTGTTTACATATTCAGGAGCAGGAATAATCCAAAACAGTGAGAGCAGAAGGCCAAAAACTGTGAGCTAAATAAAAGATAAAAGCTTTGGATTTCCTGCATTTTGCTCCATCACCCACCTCTGACTGCATCATGTTGTCACCTTTGATCACTCACTCATGTTTTAATGCATGAAGTCACAGAGAAATGTCATGTTGCTGTGATAGTCACACTGAATTTCATCACACCCCTGAGAGATTTAACAGGGTAAGCATTTTGAAGAGCGAGACGGCACTTCATATTTTTTCTTTCTTGAGGCAAATAGTTAAATAATCTCTGTGCATCTGATTTAGATGTATAATATCCTTTGATTGATCTGTGTTTCATGTGACACTTAAAGGTTAAAAAAAACAGCAGTTGTTTTGTAAGAATATGTTCCAATTTTTTTAAAATGCAGAAAAAGGGTTTTAGTATGCTCCCTTCTTAACATTGTCCATTCCTCTGGCTATCGGTCTCCCTGCTTTGAACCAGGAGTCCCTGGAGGCGAGTGATCCATTCATCATCCGGATTCAAACACTTCACACTCGGGTAGTGTGTTGTGTCCTGACCTGTCCCTTCCTGGCCCAGAGAGAGGGAGAACAGAATAAATATGCCATCAGGTGCAGCAGGAGCGCTGACTTACAGCAGGATCAGAGCAGGAAGATAAACCTTCTGTCTTCTCCTTTTACTTTAGACTGTCTATCTGACAGTATGAGAAACTACAGTCTTCAGTGCAGGGTTGTCCTCTAAAAATGAGACCTAAAAGCAGTAGCCTTTAGAAAGTGAATATCTGTAATTAGGAGAAAAATATGCAAAATTGGGAATCTACAGATGAGTTCATCATGCAGGCAGGGCCAGATTAATCTGTCCTGTAGCAATAATGATCTGTTGACCATGTGCACCAGAACATATTTTCACTTAGGGGTGCTGCATGTATAACTATGTATGTGCACATACTTACAGGAGCTACAAGAAAACTGCTTGAATGTGCTTTCATCAGTGGTTCCATCAGTCTAAAGAATGTGAGCTCACTTGTCTCAGACACAGTTTCTCTCAGGACTGCATGTGCTGAAATTTCTAGTATTTCATTGTAAATGATAACCTCTTTCCTGACATCTCACTCATGTCCCCTGGTCAAATCATAACATTACATCCGTTCGTTGTCCACTACATCATTAGCTGCTATAAAACGCCATCCCAGTGCTGTGCCCCTGCAGTGGAAGTCCCTTACATCAATGATATTTTATGGATCTAGAGGCTCCAAAATCAACTGTCATGGCAATTTTCCCATTTTTCTCAGCTTTTTCATCCTTTCTGCCCTTTTGATCAAATCCAGCGACCACAAAATCTCTCAAAATCTAGCTGACCTATGGATGACCCCAACGCTTGCTCTTTGACCTGGCTTAAAGACAGTATCATGTCAGATCATTTGAATAAATTTAATTCTTACATTTTAACCTTCGAAAACCTGAGAAAAATGGCTTAATTTCTCTCAAAAATATGGGAAGAAGGTAATGAGTAAGACAGGAGGAAATGACCCAAAATAACAAGAAATTAGAAAACGAAAGTGTACGAAAGTGACCTGAAACTTATTTTTTATTTTTAAAAAATAATTTTAAAAACAAAAAAAATAAGACGACAAGGCAAACAAGACTTGTAGAAGTTCTTATAATTATTCATTAGTGTGATTATAAATATGTAAATATGATCATTATAAAAACCTCTGAATTTCTTTTCTAAATTTCTTGCAATTTGTGGAACATTTCTTACCAAGTTGCTCATTGCCTTTTTTCCACAGTTTTAATAGAAATAGCATCAATATTCTCGTCATTCAAAGGTTTAAAATGTTATGTAAGAGGTTTGAACACAATACAGGGAATGGGATGTTGCTTCAGGTTTCAAAGAATTAAACATCTTATTTTTACATTTCTGACAGGTACCTTGTCCTACAATTTTAAAAAATTAAAACAAATGTTCAGCCCATTAGTTATGGTAAATAGCCAACTATCTACACACTGAGTTGTTCCACCCCTAGTCGATGGATGGTGCTGCATGGAATAGATCAGAGAACCGTTTTAAGGCTTCAATTTAAAATCCAGTCAGTTTATCTCTATTAAAGAGCAATTTAGCAATCTGTTTTAGCTTAAACAAAACCTGTTCACAAATTATAAAGATGCACACACACACACACACACACAAGCAACTGTTTCAGAACACTGAACACCACAATCAGGGATATGAAAAAAGCAGTTTCACAAGGAAAAAATTTTTTAAAAATAACTAAAATAAAGGTGGAATTCTCCATTCTAGCTGCCTTTCTTTAATACCGTAGATAGGTAAAGGTACACGATAACTTTCAGTTTTAATACTAAGGTATACCGCTGCAACCCTAGTTACTAAGTGGCCATGGCCCCTTCTGCTGAAGCACAAATTTCCTATGATAGAGAAGCATTTATCGACATCAGGAAAAGTTGTGTGGGTCTTGGACTGAAAGCAGCAGACCGCGAGAGGATCTGCACCAACGGCATACGCCAACTGCCAGTCAGACTAGGAGGGAGAAACGAAACCGAAAACGCACCAAACAAAGAGAGGGAGGAGAGCCTGCATCAGGGCAAGGTTGACCCACCTTGGACTGAGAGCTGTTCCTCTACCAGGCCATCTTCTGGCTAATGCCCGGTCGCAGAAAAAAAAATGTACAAGATGCAATTCTCACAGCAAAAAAGCTGCCTTTCAGTCAGGGGACAGAGAGGCAGAACAACAGCTACATCAGGATGCTGTTTGTTGACTTCAGCTCAACATTCAACACAATCTCTCCCATGAATCTGATTGGAATTCAGTATAACGCTCTGCAACTGGATATTGGACCTCCTCACATGTAGACCCCAGAGGGTTCAGATTGGCAGTCACACCTCCTCTATATTAGTGCTCAACACCGGAGCCCCCCAGGGCTGTGTGCCCAGTCCCCTCCTGTTCACACTGTACACCCATGACTGCACTCCCAGTCATCAGGAGAACTCTGTTGTGAAGTATGCTGATGACACCACCATCATTGGCAGTATTACAAACAATGATCAGAGTTCAAATCAACAATCTTGCAGAGTGGTGCCCAGGGAACAACCTACTGCTAAACGTCAGTGAAAACAAGGAACTGATTGTTGATTTTAGAAAGAGTGAGGCAAAGACACACACACCCCTGTCTACATAGGTGGAGCTGAGGAAGTGAGCTGGTGAAAAAGCTATACGTTCCTTGGAATAACCATTAAAGAATTTATAAATAGCGTGATAAAGTGACTGTGCATGTGAATTAATATCACAACAAATTCAATGTAGTGTGAAGTCACTCTTTTAACAGATGTCTTTGTTCATATGCACTTCCCTCTGAAGATAAAGCCAAAATGTTTATTATGATAATGACGAGCATTAAAAATGAAAACATATATTCTCCAAATGTGGAAAAAAGCACATTAAAATGTCTGCATGTTAACAACACAGAAGCTGATCAGCATTGACTGCTGCTGTCCTGTAGTGTTTCTTGTTCTCTCATATGAACCTATTAACACGTTTTTGTCTATATTTACTGACAAATGTGTTCTCCCTTGAAAAATGTATACATTGATTGACCCATACGGTAGTGTATGCGCTCCTATATGCCTCGCTTTTAACATTTTCCATGACATATTAATTTTATTCATGTTGTGAGAAGAAGCAGAAAAGCAACGGCTTCTTGATGTTTCGTTCAGCCCGAGGCTCCAAGCTGAGCATCTCACAGCTATTCACTAATTGTGTGTGTGTGTGTGTGTGTACTGTTTGATATTCACTACTCATAATGCTGCATTTGTCCTGTTTCTGTGAGGAGTAGAAAGGCACAGACGTTGATAAGCGCACACTGTATAGCTTGGATAACCTTAATGTTTAGCATGTGATTTCATTATGTGGAACTTCTTCCTGTGCTTTGTGAACAGTCGCTGTTTTGCATTTTATCAGCACGTACTTAAATTTCTGAACACAAAATAAGTTTATAGTCATCAGCATGTGAGAGCAGCATGCCTTTCTTGTTTCTACAACAGCACTGTGTTGCTTGTAGGTCACCTCACAAAATTAATATGGCAGAGTCACTGAGCCTTAATGTTGTCACCCCCCCACCAAACTTCATTTGAATTACATTGAACTTAGAATGGATAATAATTAAAGTTGCCAACCACTGAGATAAGTCACAACACTTCACAATTGTGGGGGCCTTATTTAGTTTCATAACCTCAGAGTGAGAGTAAACCTCTATTTTTGCAGCAGCATTTTCATTTTACATAGACCTTCACAGGGGTTGTGGTGAAAGGCAGCAACTAAAATTTGTTCAAATAGCCATATTTTATTATTGCATTTTGGAAGAAAGACCACACCAACAAAACAAGTGAACTGTACATAAAGGACTAAATGTGCAGTGTGACCAAAAGGAAAAAAATGTGTTTCAAGTCTTGATAAAGAGCAAAAAAAGAGCCACAGTTTAAGGAAAAGAGGGAGGCAGAAGGAGTAAGAGCAGCAGCTGTGTGTGGGAGGATCAGAGTAGTGAGCAGAGAGGAAGGGCTGCTGAGGAGGAGTGAAGCTTTGATGGACAAAAGAGACTAAAAGGTTTGTAATGGTTTACTGTATTGACCACGTCTGTGCACATAGTGTTGTATTGAAACTGTGGCCCAGTATCTGCACAAGCTCCAGTTGGCGAAGTGTGTGTGTGTGTGTGTGTGTGTGTGTGTGTGTGTGCGTGTGCGTGTGCGTGTGCGTGTGCGTGTGTGTGTGTGTGTGTGTGTAGTAGTAGGAAGAGAGAATTCTGCCATCATGACAGTTTTGTATATCCAAGGCCAAATGGGATTTTATGCATAAGTAAGTTGGGACAATTGAACCCTTGTGTGTGTGGGTATGTGTCCGCATTGTTAGTCTCAGACACACACACACACACGACCTCCAACAATAAAAAGTGGCATCACTTTTCCTGAAGTGATATTGCTGAATACTGACAACCAAATCAGTTTTTTATGGTAATACAATGTCTGCATTATTAGGATTAATTTATGGCCAATGCACTCATTGATATTGGATTATACTCATCCTATGACATATGTATATGAAAATATTATGCAACAGAGGAGAAAGACAGTGAAAGACAGTTGTTTAACCAATCAAGCACAAGGTTAATAATGTAGGTAATTGCTGGGTGTTGGTGGGTAATCCTCATTTAAAATGTATTTTGTCTGTCTTATATAGAAAATAGAGTAAAGGCCCAGACACACCAAACCAACATAATAGACCTACCAGCGGCAAAGCTGACTGATTCGTCTTCTCATGTTGTCTGTGTCACGGCAAAAGAATTGCAAATTAACACACCGCAAATGCTACAACCAGCAGCCAACCAGCAAGTTGGTTTCTGCTTAAAAGCTAAATGGCTAAAGAAAACTTTCTGACCTTATATAACGAGTCTGTTTTGATCTCACTCCTCCTTGACTTAAGGCCTTTGTTTTACTTTCTTCAATTCTGTTTCTCTTCCTTTGTGCTCAATTAAACCGTCAATCAGATTCTGAATTGGAGGTAAAAAAAGCTGGTGACGGCCGACATTGGCCAATGGTGTGGGACACATGACAGTGACTATGGCGACAGATGCTCACCAACGGGCCAACACTGACCGACAGCCGACCATCAAAGCTGCTGAACTGCACAACATAGACACACACATAAACACTTGGCATGACATGACTGAATTGATTAAATCAATAATAACATAAAAAAAAACAATAGTTGCACTTAATAAAACCAGGTAAAATCAGGCTAGTTTTCAGTATTCTGGTCCCTGAGTCAAAGTGACTTACTGCTTTTTAAGTATCTTTATGAAGGATGGAATGAATGAGTTGCCGGTTTAATCTATAGTTTTCCATCTCTGTTTTAATTGAGCGTAATCCATCTGTTCATGAAAACTGTGTCACACAGTTGAAAGCTTGGACAGAGAAAAGTTAGGAAATGGACCTTGGGGGAGAATTTTCAAGGTCAAGAATGAAGTCTCCAAATTTAATCATAACCAGCAATAACATTGACGTGACAAAACTGCAGCATTTAACCTCCCTATATTAACGGGAACAAAAATACCATGGCAAGTGACCTATATGTTCTTTTCCCTTACAGGTATTTTTAAACTTAAACATGCTATATTACACTGCTGTCCTTGAGGCTGCTTCCAGATTTCCCTTCTGGTTATTGCTGCCCAGTTTGGTCTAAGCAGTCCATCAGCACAGGTGGTCAAAGTCACCCTGAGTTACGCTTTGGTTGGCTGGACTGATGTAAAGCACAGCTGTAGAGTTGCATGGATTGGGCAAATGGTGAAGCAAGAAGACACCAGGATCTCTGCTGCATGTTGACACAACATGAGGCTGTGTGTATTGCATCAGTTGTTTGTTTAAACAGCTTTAAAGTTATATATGTAATATATGTTATTGCAAAGCAGGAAGTATCATGGTCTTGTACTGCCGCAAAAGTAATCACAAGGATGTTTGGTTTTCAGCCCTTACCGCAATCCTTAACCTTAAAGGGGACCTATTCTGTTTTTCCTAATTTTGTCATGTTGTTACAATGTCGGATGTGTATATTTACAGTGACCAACGTTTCATATAATGACATAAATATATGTAAAAGTAATCCCTCTGAGTAAAAACCCCAGGCTTCAGAAAGTTCTGAATGCTTTGTTTTCAACAGTTTTCTCTACTTCTGAGACAAGCTGTCGTCAACTTGTGACAGATTTCTTTATCTGTTCATGTGCTCCAGGCAAGCTACTGCAAGGTTTTACATTACATACACTGCTACATGTGCTTCATGATAGGATAGACATTCTTGCTGATTTCGGGGGGGGTGAAGGCTACGAGGTGAAGGCCAGTGAAGATGGTGAATACTGATAGACAGTAAAAGAAAATACTGTTGCTTTTTTTTTTAATATTAAAGCAGGTAAATATGTTCTAAATAAAAGTATAAACCTTGCAATGAGCATAATTGGTCCCCTTTAAAGTGTGTGTAATAATTACTTTTACAGTGGACCACTTGTGTGTGAATGGGGTAGCTTGTAACACTGTATCCAGGGCTCTGCAAGCTTTACAGTGTCTTTCAGTTGATTGGTTTTCTGACCTGCAACTTACCTACTTTGACTCAACTCACCACTCACATAGTGTTTTTTCCAGATACAGCAGGCAACAAAGCTGCTGTTTCGGCAACATGCTCCAAAAAACAACCATGTGCTACCTGCTCGGCACCACACAGCAAACAGACAAAGTTAGCGAATGGCTGGTGAACATAGTGGAACGTTTTGCAGCTGAAAAGCCCGATATTTCTCTTAGGAGTTGGTGGAGGTCAAACATAGAGTTCAACCGAGAGTGAATATCAATCCTAGATTCATCAGGCGGACAAAGACATGACTGCAAATTAATTCTAGCATGTGCTTAATCTGTAGCAATTTGTTGGCTAACAGATTACAGTTTATTTATGCTTTCCCCAAGTGGCTTAACAGTAGTTTAAAGCAGGTTTAACTGTGTAGTTTAACTTAAACTTAAAATTTAAAAAAGAACATCAGTCAACGCTACTTCTCCTAACATTGTTGTGACTGGCTGTCTCTCTTCCCTGGAGCACTTTTTAAGCCCCTGAGTGTATCACTAGACTTCTACAGTATCAATTTATCCCCACATCAAACTATCACTTTCACCCTCTTTATATTCCTTAACTGTTGTTTACCTGGTCAGACCTTTCGAGACAGGCTGACGCACAAGCACTCTGTCGTCTAGTATGTCTATGAAAAACTGATAGAATCAGAGCGTGTCCCTGGGCTCGTCTCACACATGGACACAGAGATGACTAGACGGTCCTCTGCTTCCCAAATTTAGAACAACTGCCTCTCGGCTCTCACCGTCTGATGGGGTTAAATTGCTTCGACCCCTCTCAAGGACGAAATCACGGATCACTTGCCTCGCCTTTTGTCAAAACTGTGTGTTATTTGTAGGAGATGTGTTGGCAGGTGGGGTAAGGTGTCTTTCTCCGGGATGATTTCCAGTATCGGTGCAAGTGAATATTGCTGAGTTGCTCCAGCGCAGGGGCGCCAAACCTCTTATTTTTATGTTTTTATTTGAAACAGAAATGTAAAATTTAGTTTGATACCAAATTAGAACTCCATGCTTGTTCATGTGAACTAGTGTAGCAGGAAAGCCATAAGGCGATTCTTTTTTTCGTAGCATATTACCATTTATATAAAGGACAAACAGATACAGAACAAAAAGAAATCATAATTGTATCATTATTATAATTATAATATATTAAAATATACCATTATTCCAAGTATATTGTCACCAACACAAACAATAGCATGTAAGAACTCTGCAAAATGATTAAAAACAGAATTTAAAGGCCATATTTTTTATCGCAATGGGTCAACAAATGGGAATATCAAGCTATTGTATTTGGTTTCAGTAAATGGTGTAGAATAATGTCAGGTCTTATGTGTGTGTTATTGACATTTAACAGCTATTCTGACAAAAAGGTCCTCATCATGCTCACTAAACTGATCCAAACAACGACAAGCAAGTGGACAAACTGTTTTGAGTAGATTGCTGTTATTTTGAAAGAAAACTAACAAAGGAGTTCTTGGTATTCAGATAAATGTTATAGGTGACACACGTGGTGCATGAAGGGCAGAGGAGAGAAAAAAATGTAGGGTTTGATCAGGGCGAGACGGGAAAACCTTTTCAAATATTCTGTCATTGTCTGCTATGATTGACTTCTCATTTTTTATACTTGACTGACTCCATTTTCAAGTGCCAATTTTCATCACATTAGACTTAATAGTTTGGAAAATATTGTGTTTGACTGGAGAATGGCAGGTTAGAGGCGAGGGGGAAATTGGTCTGTTTTGAATGTGCCGCATTAGCGCTGCAGCTGAAGGATATTTTGTTGTTTCCTGGTACTGCTCCTTCCTAAATTAAGCATTTACTTAAATGAAATAAACCAAGATTGTCTTCTAAAGCAGTGGTGGGTCACGGTATAAAAATGGATTGTCGATCCATTCTGAATGGACTGCAAGCGACTCTCGAATGTGTCAATACAGTCAATATCCAACACAGAGCTTTTATTTTGAAGTGCCAATTCTGTTTATTATTGCAGTTTATTTTATTTCTCTGATTTCCAAGCCAACATGTTGTTTGCATTTTGTGAAACAGAATTGAATATGTGGTAATTTAAATGTGGACCATGAACTTATGACCAATTAAAAATCTGGACCCTGTGACTGGACCGCTTGAGAATCACTTGACTCTTGCCCAGAAATCACAATTTTCTGCATTTTGGAGAAATTTTATGCACTAAACCATAGTGTAAATGTCTATAATTTTGTCAAAACAAAAGCCCACTGCTACTTACATGAATTTATTGGGGGAGAACAGTGCACATGTTCTAAATCCTGAGGAGGAGGTGTCCCAGGCTCCCCCTCTCAAAATATACGCCACTGAGTATATTGACCTATTTATTGCAGCAGCTCTTTGCTTCAGTCTCAGACTTGCAGTGAGAAAACAGCCAGACATGACATGGTTATAGAAAAAGAAATAGTAAGGTGTACACAGTATGCAAAGATTGATGTTGGATCTATTGTGGATTCCATACCTTGACATGATTTTTTGAGAACAAATCCTGTTGAATGCAACACAGATAAAAAGGATGAAAATCATGGAAAGTATATGCTCTCTCAAAAGCGCTGAGGCTGTTTAGAATCCTAGCCCGATGAAACAAGCGTGTCTCAGGCAGTTCAAGGGAAATCATATCACGCAGCGATATGTGTCGAAATGTGAATATTTGAAACTGTATATATTTTTTGCAGGTTTAGAGAGGAGAGAGGGGAAGGGGGAAAGATAGCAGCAGGCAGAGCGGATATTGAGATGGCAGAGTTAAAAGAGAAACAGCGGGATCCAACCTGTGCGTGTTTTGCATTGAAAAGATCAAGACTGTCTCAATGACTCATGTCGGGTTTGATTTGTAAAAACAAGCACGGTAACATTTAGTTAGGCATATTTAAAAATGCATGTGCTCGTGACTGAGACTCAAATATGTCACTTCTCCCAAAGCACAGAGACATGCAGTTGGTGACGTACTCTATCCTTTTAGCCACACAATACTAACTTGGCTCTGCCAGCGTAGATGAGAGGCTGTGTGCTGTTGAGTCAAACAGCAGCCGGCGAGCAGTCCCAGGCTGCCAGCTCTGACACGAGGACTCCATCACACACCATTAAACCTGCAGCCAGAGGCGAAGGTGGGTTAAAGGGGAGGAGAAGGAGGCAGAGGGTGTGACAGAGATGCAGTGAAGGAGTGGGGACAAAAAAGAGAGACAGAGATGGAAAGCAAATGACTGCTGTTGTACATCCACTGTTAGCAGCCCCTGAGAGACAAGAAAGTCTTCTTACAAAGAGATCTGCCACTGAGAGACAGTGCCTTACAGTGGTTGTTCAGACCTGCCAGACTGCTGCTGTAGTTGAGTCACTCAGAAGAGGTTTCATTCTGTCTGTTTTGTTGGATAGTGCAGTTGAAAAGGTACTGCAGTAACTTTCCCTTTATAGTACTTTCACATCTTGGACACTTCTCACCCTACTTTTGTTCAGCTTCTTTGGCATTTTCTTTGTGTTAACACTGTCACTCTTATGTGTTGTCTTCTTTTTGTCTCTCTTAGATCTGCTTTGTCAATCTCGACCCTCAGAAAACGGACTATCGAGATGACAAAAGCATCAAGGTGAGCAGAGTTCTCTCCTTCCTCTCATCTCTTCTCTGTCCTACCCACTTTTCATCTACCAGAAAGTCTGTTATCTGTATTTACATATAATCACTGGTTCAATGGCCATGAATTCATAATCATTACCCAGAATTAGAGGGTTGATTTGATTAGATAATATGTTTTTCAGCCTTTTGCAGCTGGTGGTGGCATGGTGAGCAATCTATAAGCATTACATGGCTAAAAAAAATTATAATTATGTGTTTCTGAGATGAAACCACAGAGAACACATTTTGTCCACTTTTGAAGTTGATTATATATATATATATATATAGAAGTATAGAAATATAGATACGTTTGGAATTGTGGGATTGTCCATAAAAATTGGCATTGTCTCTGTGCTCGGCTCTTCTGCAGAAATTGGCATCGGTGTCTCCAGATCTGCCAAAGCTTGCTGAATTACTGACTGTCCACCAGCCGAAAGAAAATGAGATCCTGCTGCTCGGTGGCCTTGAAGCTTCAGATACTTGCCAAACACGACCGCTCTCTCCCTCTCAGGTGAGTTTCTGGTGATGTCTTCAATTCTATGCAAGTATTTTCAGCCCTTGAATTCAATGTCTGGGAAAGCGAGACAGAGAGTGCAAGCTGCTCTTCTGTACAGCAGCGTTGTACGATTAGATGTAAACCTTTTATGCTTGGAAAAATCCAATGGAGGAACCTCATCCATTTTACCAAGTAATTTTCCCTCATTCACTCCAATAAAAAACATTTCATCCTCCATAGCACAGAACCTTGTGTTTCAAACCAACAACAGTGGATGACTTTTATGAAAAACATTTTATATTTTCTGTTTCACTTTTTTAAGCTCACCAAATACATCATTGTATAAAACCACTGCTCAATCAATACATGGCCTGAGGAGCCTGCACAAACAACAAAACTTGCATGAGTGGACCTAATGAGGTATTGAATTAAAAGAAGAAAAACAGGCATGAGATCAACATAAATTCACAGTGTATCAAGGTTTCAGATATGTATAATATTATATCTCTTATTGTGTTACTGTATGTATTGTCCAATGTGTGTTCATGCATGTTTGTTGTTTGCATGCACAGGCTTGCAGGTCATTAAAAAGTCTTAAAATGTCCTAAATTTGATTGTAGAAGTATTAGGCATTAAAAATTATTTTACTTTTACTTACATAATGTAGTTTGTGGCAAGTGTTGCATTTCTTGCCAAGTTTGTCATTGCCTTTTCCCCTTTGTTCTTGTAAGATATCAAACCAATCTCCTCATGTTTCAAAGAGCTAAATAGCTTGTAAAAGACATCTGAGCACTGATGTCAATCCAGATTACAGAGGGCTAAAGATAATTTCAAAAAGGTCTTAAAAAGGCATTAAATGTAAGTGCCTGATACCTGTAGACCCCCGGATGTAGAACTTTGTTTATTCATGGCTAGTGTGTATTTATGTCTCTCTTTGTGCACATGCATAATAGGTATCTGTCCATGTTTCATTCAGGGTGGGCAGCAGCAACAAAGAAGTTCAGGTGTGTGCCTGGTTCAGTGTTCAGGGCAAAGACGCTCCACCCAACCGGGCAACATCATCTTTGAGATCAACAAGTTTCTGATTGGTCTGCAGTGGGGAAAAGAGCGACAGCTTCAGCAAGGCCGAGCAGCCCGGCAGCGGGTCGATGATGACACCAATCGCTCCATCTCGTCCATAGAAGAAGACTTCTTGACTGCATCAGAGCACCTTGGAGATGACAGTGAGGATGATGGTTTTAGAAATGGTGAGCTGAAATACCTCCACCGTAGAGGTTTTGTTTTCAGACACATTTGTTGGTTGGGTATCTGAATCCAATATAGCATAGTAGCACACAGTGTTCCTGTGATACATTTGCATTGACTCACAGCCCGAGTCACCACCTGTCCATTTAAATAGAAAAATTACCGCATACTGTGCAGCATCAAGTAGCTGTTTCAAAACATGTTTTGATGTGATGTGTCGGCGTCTTTCACAAGCAACTGAGAAAAAAGGTAGACCTGAAAATGATAGATGTTTGATGGGTGACCTCTACCTCATGTGTTCTTTAAAAGCTTTAAAAACAGACACACTACCGTTATCCACATCCATATGAAAGTATGTCCTCTTCTCCTTCATTGGGATGTTGCTTTTTTCTATTTCTTGTAACCACGATGTTTACAGTGCTTGTAGTGTTGAGGCATGACTGGCTCACTGTTGGTTAAGACTTTGCCTATCAAATAGAGATAGCAGTGTGAGTGATGGTAGTCCTACTATGCCACTTCTCACACAGGTACTGTGGAATTTTAAGTCTAGCAAAATACGTTCAAAGTATGATACTGTGAAAAGCCGTATCGACAAAGTTTTAAAAAATATGTTAAGAACTGTTACATTATTTATGACATCGAACTAGAACTCAGTATTTTATAGTATTTGTCATTATCGAGTGGATGTCAAATTTAAAAACAAATAATGAGTTCAATTATTTCTGCATTTCCTTCTGAGGTTGCAGCAACACCGCAGAGGCAGTTGTGTAGCAAGCACTGAAATATTTTTATAGTGTTTGAGAATGTATA
The DNA here is from genome assembly GCF_008729295.1 of Plectropomus leopardus. Classification (NCBI taxonomy): domain Eukaryota; kingdom Metazoa; phylum Chordata; class Actinopteri; order Perciformes; family Serranidae; genus Plectropomus; species Plectropomus leopardus. The sequence goes on along the minus strand of NC_056467.1, from coordinate 12,513,994 downwards.
ACACAAGAAGAAAATATGTATTTACTGCCTTTGTGCTACCATGCTACCACGGTGATGAATGACATATGTTAGAGAATAATTCTCTTGAATTTTGTCAAAGGGGAAACTGAATGGGTCAAACAAGACATAACATGGCTTCAGTGAAGGGTAAAACAGGATAATTTTCTGCTTTTACTGTGACACTTTGGAAACTGATGGAGCTGCTTTTTAATCATTGAGGACATGTTTCATCCCCTTTCTGCCTTTTTTTTCTTGGTCTCTTCACAGAACCAGAGAGTGGTGACCTGGCAGAGAGCTTGGTGGAGGCTGCGCAAAAGCACTGTGTCAGACTTGCATGTCAGAGGGGACATAATCAAAACAGGGAGGATGCTGAGGTGAAAAGGGAAGGGAGTCAACGAGCAAGCCTCCATACGAAGGAATCGGCTGGTCACTATGCCACCAATCTGGCTGAGTCAGTACTGCAAGATGCCTTCATACGCCTCTCTCAAGATGAAACCTCCTTTGTCTCTGAGGCTGCTGTTAGCGTCTCCCTCTCTAGTTGTCCCTCCACTGCTACAGGTCGCTCAAAGACCAAAGAGCCTTCCCAACAGCGCACCTGCTCTTTTGAACTCCCCAAGATTGTTATTGTTCAAAGTCCAGACAGTTCTGAAGGGGCCACAGAGTGGCCAGAGAACCAGGTGTCTCATGTGCCTGACCAGGACACCGCTGTCAAAGCCAGAGAGACACCAGAGAATGGGACACAGGCGCACATCCCCCACCACAATGGAGGATGCCCATCCAAACATGTGGAGGTTGCTTTGGCCTGTGCTGCCAGTGTCATCGGCACCATTACCAACCCACAGCTGACAGAACAGCTCACTATGGAATCAGCCTCAGAGGAAGACACAGAGGAGGAGATGGCAGAACCAGAGGAGAGAGGCAACTACTCCTTCCAGTCAGCTATATGTGGCATGGCTCAGGTAGCTGGTGCTGTAGCAGCTGTGGAGCTAACAGAGGAGTCAGGGGAATGTGCAGATTCTGACGTCGATTCAGCCGAAGTCTGCACAGCATCCCGTGGTCTGATGTCTGCTGCCGAAGCCTCTGCAGCCATCACACTGCACTGCAGCGTGGCAGAAGGTACCAGTGTTGAAGCGTTTCGTGCCAACATTGCTGAGGTCCTACACAGGGAAGCAGCTGAGGTGTTGGCTCAGCCGCAAGGCTACAGGAGTGTAGCCCACTTACTGGAGACCACGCATAACAAGATAGTAGATGGCATTACTTGTCCAAAAAAATCCTACATGGATGAAAGAGAGGTGGATGACTTGATAAATGAGGTGGCAGACAGCCTATTCAAGCATGCTTTAGAGAAAGCAAAAAAGAAAAAAGAACTGGAGGGTACTGGAAAAGATGCGCCAGGCCTTCAGGTGTTTCTGCAGGACAGTGTTAATAATTTGCTCTTTGATATCCTTTGTCTGACACAAAAGAAAATCAGTCACATCTCTGTATATGACCAAGGGTCATTAGAGACTCAAGAAGGTGATACTTGTGCTAGGGAGCGTGCTACCACCAAAGAGAGCAGGGATCCATTAAGTCAATTACAGTGCTTAGTTGGCCATGGCCAGTCCACTAATAGTGAGAGCCACAGCAGCATACTACATTGCACAGATAAGTTTACCATGGTTCCTGGGCTGAAGGAGAAATATGTGCTTGAGGAAAGTGATCTCATTGCATCTTCCTCAACAACGCACAGCAGAGAGCAACAGCAGCAGCCATGCAGACAGAGTCAATCGATATCCAACTCTTTGCCTGCCAAAGACTCCTCCGACCACCAGCAGATCCAGCAGGGCAGTGGTGCCATCAGAGAACCTTTGAGTGAAATCCAAGTTCATAGCACAGACAGGAGAGGACGGCGAGTGACTGGCGGTGACAGTAGACAGTCCTCTCTCACGCCCCAGTCCTCCCTCACACCCCAGTCCTCCCTCAACTCTTGCAGTTCTCTGCTCTCTTGGAGAATGGATTCAGAGTCCAGGACACCTATTACTTGCTATGCTGATGATTTGGCTGCTACAGTGGTGTCTATGGCCACAGAACTGGCAGCTATCTGCCTGGAAAACAACACTGGGAAACAGCCATGGTTCTGTTCCCTTAAAGGGACGTCACCTGAAGGGCCAGAAGCCTACTTGATTCCTGCTTGCCGTACAGTGCTCAGGAGGAAAGAGGCTCAGGGCAGCAACGCTGCCTCCAAGAAACATCGGGCGCCACGCCTGAGTGAGATCAAGAGGAAAACAGAGGAGCAACCTGAGCTGATGGAGCGGCTTGTGAACCGTGTGGTGGACGAATCAGTTAACCTAGATGAACCACAGGACCCATTTGCCCTCTTTGCCTCTGAAGTCACGGCCAGGATCATGAACTGTCCCGAGCTTAACGTGGTGGATACCTCCAAAGCAGGCCAGCCACGCAGCAGGTTGCAGTGTGAGAGGTGGAGCCGTGGGAAGGCATCTAGTTATGAGAGTATTCCAGAAGAAGACGCAGACCCCTCAGGCACACCCAACACCCTGGGCCTTGGCAGCCGGTTAGGTCAGAACTTGAGCCGTGGTAGCTCGATCTCTAAGCAGTCTAGCTGTGAGAGCATCACAGATGAGTTCTCACGGTTTATGGTAAACCAAATGGAGACCGAGGGCAGGGGCTTTGACCTTCTGTTGGACTACTACGCAGGGAAAAATGCCAGCAGCATTCTGACTGCAGCTGTACAACAGGCTGCATCGAAGAAAAATGGTCACCTTAATGTCAGGACCTCGTCCTGCCTGTCCAAACAGTCAAGCACAGAGAGCATCACAGAGGAGTTCTACAGGTTTATGCTTCAGGACATGGACAAAGAAAACAGAGAGTATGGCATCGCTAAGACCAAAGAGTGGAGCAACAGCCTCTTCCCCCCTTCTCCTAGAACTCCATTCTGTATACGGCAGTCGTCTGTCCCTGACCGGCGCTCCTCAGACTCGCGACTGACTGTCAACTCACCCATTAAAGCCAACTCTTTTGATGGATTTGCCCGCAATGTGCATGGAGACACATTAAATATCTTCCCCACCAACTCAGTTTCAGCCACAGGACTGTGTAAGTCAGACTCCTGCCTCTACCAAAGGGGTAAGACTGACCAGATTACGGATATGCTGATTCATGAAACCTGGTCGAGCTCCATTGAGTCATTGATGAGAAAGAACAAAATCATTGCCGATCCAGAGGACAGTATAGAACTTGAGGCTGCAGGAGACTCCCAGCCCCATGTGCAGCAGTTTGCCAATCGCCTGGCAGCTGATATTGTAGATATTGGCAAGTCTGCCTTGGGGGGCCAGCAAGATGTAGCTGGGGGTGCATCTGGGTCGCTCCCACAGCCGCACATGCCTGTTGTTGAAAGGAGGAGGGGGTTCAAACAATCCCATCTAAGCTGTAGTCGGAGTAGGTCCAGCCAGGAGCAAACTGGTAGTGGCGTAGGGTCTGGGACTAGCGACAGCAGTGCATCCCGCTTGAGGGGCCCCAGAGATGTGCCGCTGATCCACATTGAAGGAGATCAGAAGGATGAGGAGACTCATTTAAATCCTGAAAGGACAGGAGAAGAACCTCAAGAGGCATCCCAAGATGTGTCAGCTACCAAACGTACAGAGAGAGCTACGGCCAGCAGCAGCAGGTAGTACACTACTCACAGTACTTCTGTGTGAGAATCAGACCCCTCCCTTAGGCAGAAAGTGTTTTGTAGCTCAGTACCAGAAACATCAAAGTTTAGATGTGAAAAGTAGAGATTAATCTGCCTGACAAGAGCAATGAAGAATCACATGGTTTTCCTTAAGGTGAACATAAAAAGCTCTCTAAGAAAGTTATAAACAAATGAATCCCAGGCCCTCCAAGCTGTTTTTAGAGATTTTCTGATCAAAGAGTAGCAGGTACACAGATGAACTATTCACTGTGAAAAGGCGATCTATTTTAGCAGTGTGTGAGGTTTGACAAACCTTTGGCTAGGCGGTGACTCAGGCTGTCTGGGTGATGAACTGTGTGTGCAGAAAGCTTTTAGTGGCTTCATCTTTTATCCACCACAGGGCTGTTTGACTCACCTTGATCAGTACAAGCTGCACTCACATTTGGCTAACCCACTAAAACCACAACACACTCAATTGGTGTTTAGAGTACATTGACACAACTAAAATAGCAGAGAATTCAGGTATCACGTCAGGTTAAAGCTTGCTTGAGAGAAGTTGTTTGGCAGCGAGTTAGCTGAAGAATGGTGTTTATATTGAGTCATTTGGGGTCTTTCTGATTAATAGATATAAGACATGGTCGGTCTTTTATGTTTAATTCAAACAAGACATTTTAGCAAGACAGGCAAGGTTGCAAAATAACTCTAATTCTAAAAACTCAAATTGTCTGCATGGCCTTTTGGAGAAAGCAGGTGAGCGTACACTCTCCAAGGAGACATTTTAGTGTGTATTCTGGGGGTAATGAGGACTGGAGCAGTTCATAGTGCATCTCAGCCTGGAACAAAATGAACCAGCTGAAAATGCATAAGTTGTGCAAGATAGGCATACAGAGGGAAGGGAAATATAATATTACTATATATACTATTACTGTGTGTTTTAAAAACACTAAGATCCTCAAAGTAAGACTTGTTCAATAGTGAATGAGAGGAAAACAGCTGAAAGGCTCTGGTGCCTCAGGAGAGTCACAAGACACGCTCCTCTTCACTTTACAATACATGTAATCCAGGAACAAGTGGAGTGCATCTGTTTGTCCCTTGTGTAAAAATGGAACTCAATCACTCGCCTAGTCAATAAAACCTGATTTCCCTCTGGTATTGTCAAGGATGGCAGCCCTCAATCATCTGATTATGACTTAATTTAATCAGTTTCTGCAGAAACACTGAAAATCCAACAGTGTCGCCGGGGAGCACAGTTTGCTGATGCAGTACTGATACTGAAATGAATTGGCTTCTGTTTTATATAGTGCAGTTATCTCAAGTTCCAAAGTCTTGCCTTTTGTATGAAGTTACTCTACTGTATGCAAATTTGCCTTTCCTTGGACAGTGAAAGAATGACTGGCCTTACTGTGCCTTACTAACCCTGAACCTGCGTCTGACTGGCTTACCCTGACATTTTTAAGGCTGATTTATGCTTGAGCACGTGACAATTTTGAAGAGTGTTGCACGACAGAAAAAAAGAGCAGCGCTATGTTTTCAATTTATCCTTCAGCAAAAGATATCACTTGTCTCCATGGTAACCTATACCTATTTCTGTTGCATTTAGTGAAGTTTCAACTGTTTAAAATCTGTTTAAAATCACACAGATATCCTGCTGTCTACGTGTTTTTAGCTTAATGTCATCCATATTTTCATTAACTAATCAGCCTCCACTCTGCAAGTGCCAGACTGCCCTCACTCGCCATGGTGTGCTAGGAATCAGTAAATACAAACATTGTTGATTTCTTTTCATGGCGCTGGCACATAAAATATTTTAGTCCAGTAAATTTCTGCCAAAGGTGAAGGCAGTTTGTCCGGCCCATATACTATGTATGATGTGCCAGCCTCTGTCCTCTCAGCTGCAGAAGCTGCTGCTGACAGACCACCAATTCTGTGGACTGTAAATGCAGTTCAGAGTAAGTGTGGCTTAAGAAAAAAACATATCCATAGTGATGATAGTAACGCTACCAATCATATTGCCTAACAAAATATTACAGTGTCCATGACGTATGTGCCCAATATAAAAGAAAAGTGTAAAGACTTTTTTTGGTTGAAAATACGGCAATTCTGGCGTCACTCTGCGAAAGTGTAATGTGCTCATGCATAAATCAGGCTTTACCCTAACTCTAACCAGTCCTTCTCCTCTTGCCTAAACCGAACCAATCCAACCAACAAAGGCAACGAGTACTAGACAATTATAACGAGAGTAGAGCGGCTCCTTCGCTATCCTTTGATTCACCAATTTGCCTACTGTTCTGTATCTTTCAGAGCTGAAACTGTCACAATGCTGCCTTTACTCCTTAAAATGCATTTTAAGTTAAAAATGTTAAATGAATTATGAACAGAAGAGCACCACAGAAAAACACTCGCAGTAACCACACATTGCAGCAGACATTGTGCACAACTATTCGATGGTCACTCCCACCATCTTGTGGTTTGCTCTCCCCAGCAGTGAGAGGGACAGGCCAGCTGTGGCGGTGGCTGCAGTAGTGAAGAGCGACAAGCGTTCTATGAGTGCTAGCAGTGAAGAGAGCATGGGGAGCTGGTCCCATATAACCCCAGAGGATGACCCCCACGAGGAGACCAGTAGTTTTATCCAGCTGAGCGAGGGGTCAGTAACCGTTGCTCCGTGATACTGCTCCAAACGCTGCTGCTCCCACCCTCACCCCACTCTCATTGGCCCATTGCTGCTGACACTTGTGCTCTCCTGTGCCAGTGCCAATTTACTCCCTGCTGCTGCAATATCCACGCCTGCTGAGGCGATGTATGGCAGAGAGCTCACTCTACAAAGCCCTCTCCATAGCTTGCATACAGAGCGAGACCCTGCCTGTACCCCACGCACAACTACCTGCAGTAGTTGGCTGCAGTGCTACAGGGCAGTGACCTCTCACATCAAAGGCCTCTAGTTGCGAACATTTGCTAAACCATTTTCTTTGCTTCATCAAATTCTCATTTGTTTTAGCCAACTACACCAACTTTTTCAACTTTGAGTCACTGACCTGGGCTTAAAATAAAAGTAGAAAGAGCCCTGTTTTTACTTTGCCCTAAAAAAAACAACCTCATATGCTGTGATTATGGACCATTATAAACTGCATATTTAAATGCATTTATTTCAGTGGATAAGAGAGGGGAAGCTGTTAATTGTGGCAGTGATATCAGATATTTACCTTTTGCTTAATTAACTGCAGTAGTAGTTGTCTGCACCACCATAACACACACTGCTCCTTGCAACTTTCCATCTATCTGCTTACTTTAACTCCACCTCATTCCCTGATCCATGTTGTGACACAAGGGCATGGCTGCCAGTCCTGCCTGTCCACCCTACCCGCCTAAACTGCCTCCAAATCTCCTCATCCTCATATACAGACAGGCTTGCTGCCGGACAAAACTCACCAGCTCTCCCACCTTGAGCTCTGACTCTGCTGCAGCTGCTATTTATATGTTAATCACCAGCTAATGAACAACATGACCTGCATCGCTGCTCCTGGTTATTGTTCTCTTCACATGTCAGCAATCATGTCGGATGTCTTGAGACAACATGCAAAGGACACTATCTGTTTTTTTTTGTTGTTGTTGTTGTTGTTGTTGTCATTGGTTAACAGGAACGGAACCAGCAGCGCATCCAGCGTAGGCCTGGCAGACCTCGATGCTTTTTCTGATGTGCCCACTCAGAGCACAGTAATCAGGTAACTGTCACAGGCTGGTGCAGAAATATTTCTCATTAATATGTTTCTCTTATACCCGTAATGACATTTTTCTAATGAGACAGAAGAGTTTTAGATAGGATATTGCTTTTCCTCATTTTCTCACCTGCACAGCAATCAGGTGTCATGTTACTGTGACAGGCTGCTAAACTAATTCTCATGCACATGACTGGTGACTGATGTCATAGCTAGCACAGATAATAATGTCTGTTTTAATAGACATAAAAGCCTCTCCAGTCTGCTGCATTATCTGTATCTCAACTGTAACATTTGAAACACATTCAGATTAACAGTGAACATATATCCTGTATATATATATATATATAATATATATATATGCTCATTCTGAATCCAAGTTTCTCTTTTTTACTGGACAAAGACACTAGCTTAATTTCCTTGTTAACTCACCCTGAATTCAAACTCAACAGAGACAAAATAAAACTCATCAATACCGTTTCTGCTTTTCTTGTTATTTTGTTAGTTTAGTCCACTGTTCCAACAATCACTACTTCTTAATTTTGGTGGAAATAAAGTGTTAATCCACAGAGTTAGGTGTGAAAATATGCAGTGTTTCTTGCAGTCTCTCTCTGCTGTTGTGGTTCAGCTGTTCACAGTCCTGTAGCGTTATCCCCACAGCTGGCAGTTGCTATGTCTGTCACCTTAGACCTCTGGTGGCATGTTACGTGTGCTACATACAATACATCCTCAGTACAGCCGCTTCATTTGAGTTTAACAGGAAGAAGAGCATATATTTTTTGACAGTATTGAAAATCATATTGTCGGGATCTCTAAGTACATCTCCCTCGTACATTGTGATACTGCCAAAGCAGAATGCTGATTGACTTTTTAGCTGAATGTTAGGTGAAATATTTGGCACATATTTACCTGTGAAACCACAATGTCGTTTGTGCACTTAGTTTAGTTTTAAGTATGATTTAAACAAACAAAATATGAACTGTTGATAGGTGAACTTAAGTTGCTGGCAGATTTTGTTACCATTGGACTGAGACGGTGTAGCTGTTTCCCCTTGTTTCCAGTCTTAAGGCTAAGACAAGCTAACCAGCCGTTGGCGGTAGTTTCATGTTTTTCGTACAGACTTAAAAGTATTAGAATTTTTGATCTAACTCTTGGTAAGACGGTGAATAATCTCTCAACATGTTGAACTATTTCTTTAAGTGATGCTGTATGTTACTGTATTTGAGGTTGGTATTGTTTTTTTCCTCACAGTGGGGAGACAGAGGAAGAACATCTAGCAGGAACAAAGGAGCATATCTCTGGTAAGTGTGGTGATGGATTCTCGTGTCATCTAATTGTTTTGAACTTCTGAATTATTCACTCTAAAGCTTTAGCATCTCTACTAACAAAGAGCTGTTGAGTAACTTGACTACAGTATTCGCTGGGTCTGTGATGAATCCCTCAAATGGATGTGCTTGAATCGAGGCAATTCTCCTTTCTGAATTAAATATGGTCATCCATAATTGAAAAGAGCCCATAGTTCCAGAAGTGTCTCTACACAAAGTTCATCTTTGTTTAATGACTTCAACTCCAACAAAGATCATCTGTAAGCAAAACTGAGTTCAGGATGTTTCTGCTATTTTGAAGCTAAACATGCTGTATGAATACACGCAATGGTTTGGCATGTTGGCTTGTGCTCCCCCGGCAAGCATAGTAAATAATGAAATATCTGTGTATTAATACAGTGCTTTGATGGAGTAGGCAGCATAGTGAACATTCAAGGTTTGTTATGTAGGGATTCCCTCCTGCTACAAAATAAAGGGATATTTATTGTTCATTGTACAACAGATGGTTGCACAACAAAATGCAGTTGTAGTCACTTTATTTTACAAAAAAACAAAACAAAAACAGTAGAGCTTTCCTGTCACCTTTGATTTTTCAGAGAGCAGTTCAGCAAGGACAGCAGGCGGCAGTAGCAACCTCAGGGTGCTCTTGGTGGTCAACTGTGACCTTGAACCTGAGCGCGTGGACTCAGAGCTGAGAGTGGCCCTGCAGTGGATCGCCGCTTCTGAGCTCGGCCTTCCTGCACTCTACTTCAGGAAGTCCAAAGAGAAGAGGATTGCAAAGGTAGGCACAACAGTTATATCAAAAACATGAAAAATGGAATGGGAGGGCGTGCATGGGTGAGCTCTGCACTAAGACCTGTCTGTCTATGTTGTATTGAACTATTATTGAACTTAATTGTCATTGAAATGTGGTTTTTGAAATAGGAAATCTAATACATAACTCGAAGATTTGACATCAGTCTGAGGATCAAATCCTGAAAGGAATCACTGAAACTTTATGACGCTGGTGGCGTCTCACCAAGTGACAAACAATGGCTGGAGACAATACAATGAAAGAGATGCTCTGTGCCATAGATGACAGTAAAAAAGGAGGTCTTGTCAAATCTGCATGGAATAAAAAGGAAAGTTGATCAGCTTAGCACTGACTTGAACAACTTAGCAGAGAAAATTATTGAGATGCAACAGAGAGTGAGTAAAACTGAAGACGATGTGGCTGATGCGCTAAAACGCATACAGGTGTTGGAGAAAAATACGGTGTTGCTACAATTAAAGGAGGACTACCTGGAGAATAAGAGCAGACAGTCAAATCTGCATATCGTGGGAGTTCCAGAGGGATCCAAGGTAGCTGATATGATGGCTTTCCTGCGGTGCCTGATTCCTGATCTACTCGGGAAGGAGAACTTTCCAGAGCCGCTCTGCATGGAGAGGAGCAACCGGATTGCCATGCGTAACAGGGCCGATCTACCAAACCATCCTCAACCCATTATTGTGAAGTTCCTCAATTACCAGGATAAAATGAAGGTCCTGCAGCTGGCACGTGAGAAAAGAGACCTCCGGTTCAGAGTTAAGAAAGTACACCTTTTCCCCGACCTCAGTGAAGCAGTTCAGTCCAAAAACAAGGCTTTCATGCTGGTGAAAAAGAAACTCCAAAAACTGCGAATAAGTTATACCATGCTCTTTTGGCAACTCTTAACTATTGACCATGATGGGTGTTATCAGAAAATAAGCACATACCTAAAAAGATTTCTGCTCTATGACCAAAAGAGAACTAAACATGTTTATCCTGGAGAATGATAATGAATATACAGATCCCTCAAAGTTATGGGAAACAATTAAAGCTTCTTAAAGGGGCATAATTATATCATACTGTTCAACTAAAAAAAGAAAAGAAGGCTACAAGAACGGAGACGCCTTGAGGTAGCGCTACAGGAAGCTGAATCTGATCATAAACGTAATGTGTGCAAAGCTAACTGGGACAGAGTTATAGGAACAAGAACTGCTCTAAATACACTCCTATCTCAAAATGCAAAAAGGTATTATTTAAACAAAAACACAAGGCATATGAATATGCCAGGAGATTAGGGAGGTACTTATCCAGTCCTATAAGTAACAAATCTTCAAATAGATCCATTACTTAAACTAAGGATAAGGATGGGAGCTTACATTATACTGACACAGAAATTGCCAAAATTACTTTTATTCATCCTTGTAAACCTCTAAAACATTGGACATGGAAGACCAAATGAATTACTTTTTTCAACGTATTAAACTTCCAAGTGTGTCTGAAGAAGAGAGTGTGATATGGATTTAACTTGTAAAGAAGCTGAAGAGGTGATATGTGCCTTAGCATCTGGAAAGGCTTGTGGACCAGATGGTTTCCCTCCACAGATTTATAAAGCCTTTAAAGGTGCTCACTCATCAACCAAAACACTCAAAAACTATACAATGACCTTTTTTTTTCAACATGTAATATTACAGCTTTTTCTTCAACGTGCTTTGCTTTGTTTGTTTGTTTGTTTGTTTTTCATTTTAATGACATACTAAACTATTTTTGTCTTTTTTTTCAGTTCCAGAGGGTGGTTCATCTGATGTCTCAGAAGGCTTGGCGGATTGCAGACTTGTTCAGAGCTGTGCTCCAATACTGTAAGCTACATGAGAAAGAGGAAGAGGAGGGCCGGTCTCTGTCCAGCCTGTTTGATTGGCTTTTAGAGACCCTTTAAGGCTCTGTAGTCTCATATTGCAAATTAATTCTCTCATACTTCTTACGTGTTCTCAACCGTTTGCCTGATTCTGTCTTATCACAACAAGTGTCTCCTAATGCAAACTGAGAGCACTATGTGATTAGCATACTTAAAAAATTCATACACCTCACTCTGTCCATTGAAGTTGCATAGTTTGTCTGTTCACAGCCATGAATGGACCAGTCTCCCTTTAATCAAAGCATGTTTTTGTTTTCAGATTCGTCTGTCTAGTAAGACGCAAAACAGAGAGCAAGACATTCCTGAAAGGAATGAACTAGCATTCAAGAGATTAAAATCAGCAGGTTTTAACTGCTCCAGATTATATAAATATATATATTTAGATTCTCACAAACCAATTGTGTTTATTTATTTATTCCACATGAACACACATGAAGCAAAGTACAAATAGAAGAAAGACAAAACAGTCTAAATCCTTCTTGCAACTCAACATGCTCAGACCTTTAATATCAAAACTACCTTTTAAAAGAGGCTGTTGAAACGAAAGCCCACAAAAAGCTCTCACTTTCTTCTGATATCCACTTAGAAGTGCAAATTTGCTGAAAGGAAGCAAAATGCCCATATCTTTGTTGTGTTCATTGGCCAACATACCACCTCTGTTGTGACCTTGAAATTCAGTTTTGAGTAAGTCTGTTATTTTGTTCATGTTACTTGGGAATTTTGGATAGCTGTACTGTATATACTGTAGATTTGGAACTGCTGCACCTTGGAGTAGTGGACTGCTCTCTTTAGCTTTTACTATGTCAGGAGAAGACAGAGTAAGGTTTGTAATGTTGAATTTGTATGTGAATTTGGTCTGTTTATTTCTATACTTAGTGGTACTCTAGTGTTACATCAGCATTGGGAAAAAAGCACACAATTCAGCTGTAAACTCTGTCACGATAGAACTGAATGTATTTATCTTTTGACATCAATAAATTTCTGTGATGTGAAATACAAGCACCATTGATCATTCATAAAGACAACTGAACACTGTTTAGAAGCACATTTATCCACACCAGACACCACAATAAAATAGATAGGAAAAAGAAAGAAAGAAAGAAAGCACATTGTTTATTTCATCTCTGTGAAGATAGGTGCTGTCCCAAAGCAACTAACTTTTTACTGTAAGAAAAACAACATTGTGAATATATCCTTTTGTCTCATACTGTAGACATGCTGTTCGCTTCTTGACGCCCAAAAACACTGCAACACCCGCCTAATCATAACCAGTATCTCCATGTTACTTTTATTAAGCTTATCGGACATAGCAACAGTAACTAGCCGGGCAGGACTTAGGATCTGTCAATTATTTCATCCTTGCATAAAACCTTTAATTCTCAACACAGACAGAAATGTAAAAACAACAAATTGTGGTCATACGGGGGGTTATGTGCTGTAACTATGTTGCAGGCTAAGAACTTTAGCAGGGCTGGTAGGCATATTTTGGGTCTTGGAACTCCAGTCTTTATGCTAAACTAAGCTTTTGTCTTTTGTCTCCTGGCTTTGTCTAAACATTTGTCCCGAAATATTGAACTATTCCAACACAATAGAAGACTTTAAACTACTTGATGGCATTTCATGAGCAAACGTACCACACTGTGAACTCCATAGTAAATGGAAGGTCTACAGGTAAAGACCAGTACAAAGTTAGTACAGTCAGGGAACAAGTGAAACTTTCAACAGATTGAGTAACAGGAGGAACATCACAGAGAATTATATAATCAAGCAACTATGAATTGCAATGGCACTTTAACCTTACACAGATGTCGTGAATCAGACTTTCACCTTTACAGGACTAGATTTTTTAGTTGGTATTCCACAATCAGAAAGATACACAGTAGGTCAAACTGATTATTATGAGCCTGTCTGAGCCAGTTATGGGTCGAGGGAAGGGTCAGTACCAGATCCGGCATGTGTTATCCTTGCTTCCTGCAGCAGAGCACAACAAAAGCAGGTGGCTGCACAGACGGACACAGCTGCATGCTTTTCATCTAAATATGAAATTAAGTATTTGTGACGTCTGCCGAGGAGCATTACATTTGCTGCCCGAGGCTACATTTTAACAGTACGTGGTTGTCAAATGTCTGTGTGGCTGTCAGATGTGGTGCGTGTTAGTGTGTGCTAGTGCGTACCTGTAATGATGGTGTCACCTTCATAGTTGAAGACGCAGGAGAAGATCTCGTCAGTGTGACCCTCCAGGACTTGTAGGCAGACTCCAGACTGAACATCCCACAGACGAGCTGTCTTGTCTGAGCTGGCAGTTAGGACCCTGCTGCCCTGGGGGCTGAAACAGATCTACCAAAAGAGGCAGGAGAGTTAGTCTTATTCAGACGTGTGTGTGTGTGTGTGTGTGTGTGTGTGTGTGTGCTCGTGTGCGCTACATGGGCAATGGAGCAAGCAAAAAGAGAGTGCTGAATAAGAGATTATGCCAGAAGTGGTCGAAATGACAAAGAGGTGGGAGAAAATGAGTGAGTTCAGAACATGTTTACCACATCAGCAACATTATTTCACATAGGCCATTCAACTTTTAAATACTTAAGGGGATAAGGCATCAGTGGCACTACTCAGTGATAATTCTTTCAAGTAGAGTTTATGAAAATCATGGCTGACGCTGATTGTGTTAGAGAGGAGGTTTATCGTTCCCTGAATGGTTTTCTTTTCCTATAGCGAGGTCAAAGAAGCGATGATTAAATGAGCCTGGATCTAGTGGCCATCAGAGTAAAGAATGTTTTTATTAAAACTGTAAACTGAGCACCAAGTAGTGACCCCAGACAGGAAATGGAAAGTGAAGAGAGAAGGAGCTGGCAAAGATAGAAGACCTGAGGAAGAAGATGAAAGTGGAAGCCATGAAGGGAACAGTGACGGAAAGAAAACAGTTTAAAATTAACACAGATGAGTAAAAATCATCAGGAAACGACAAGGAAGAGGTATAAATTAACAAGACTAAAGCCCAATGTCCCAATTCCACATAACATACTAATTCTAACCTGATTTCATAAATAGTGGGTTCACATTGCAGAAGTTTAAAATCATGTATACTCAACATTTTACACAGTAAAACTACTTGATTTTTGAATGTGCTGTTGATGGATGTAACGTAAGATACCATGATCTTTGGTACAGCTGCCTGATGGAGTCATTATCCTTTTCAGAAGCTGAATCGTTGATTTTCCCTCCACTTTTTTTTAAAGCTTATGTGTTTCATTGTGTGTCATTAATGAAATCTCCAACTTCAGACTTAAATCCTATTAAACTACTATGACTTTTTAAATGAACTTTTCCGTGACATATTATACAATGACTTTGTATGACATTTTCTATGACATACCATAGTATGACTGTTTACAACATTTTTGACAACGTATTTCAGAATCACTTTTTTATATTTTTGATGACATACTATACTATAAAGTTTTATGACATTTTTCATGATATACTATAGTATGATCTTTTTATGACATTTTTGATGACATACTATACTATCTTTTTTTACATTATGGAATACTACCTCTATAATAATATTCTGGTCTGAGTTACGAGCAAGAAGAAAGCTAATGGGTTGTTTAAGATTGGAACAGTGACAAAACATTTAAACACAAAATGTTTTGAAAAATTGCTGACATGAAATGCAATATGTAGAATCCACACAGAAATATGCATTGAGGAGTTTGGAATCGGTCACCGAGACACTGAAATAGGGGGATAGGCCAGTGGAAAATAAAAGTTGGTCATGGTTAAGAAGTATGGAGGAGAGGGGGAGAGGTGCCCTGTTAGGGAGAGATTAGTCTCATAATCCCGTCGAATAATCCCCCATCCAGCCTACTTATTACTGGCAGCCTGATGTTTCAGTAAATACAGGTAACTTCTAAGCCCCTCATACACTGAACCTCTCTGAGCCAAAACCTGCAGGACACACACTGATGAAGATCAAGGCCCCTGGAAAGCAGTTAACGGGTAAAGTCAATCCCAATTAGGTACTAGGTCAATGCACGGTCAAAAAGACCACACACCTTATTCAAGAATATCTGTATGTTGGACTCAGGAAATGCCAGATAATGTTATACTAGTGCATGTTCTTTTCAAGGATGTGTGATGATGTGTAATGTCACAGGTGCAACATTTAGAATTGAGTTCAAAGGCTAATAAGACAAGGCCAGACCACGCTCAATCATGGTACAAGGATGACAGCAGGCACTCAGGATTTCTTATTGTGACCTACCTGGAAAACATGTAGTCTAGAAGCTAGAGAGTCAATTAATCAGATCAACAGAGGCTTCACTACAATCCTTTGTCCTACTTGCCAGGTTAGTTTACCATGTCACACAGTAAGCACAAAACAGCCTGAAGCCTGAACTGAAGGGGGAACTGCCGCTGCCGCTGAGCCACCAGGCGCCCCAATAGTCCAATGACTTACCTTTGAGATCTCTCCTCTATGGCCCTCCAGCATCACAAGACACTGATGTGTGGTTGCACTGAACACTCGTGCTGTACCTGTCAGAGGCAGAAATGGGAAGGATTGTTAGGGTACATGCACTGTGCTTTTTTATATGTCAAATATGTTTGGACCTAATGAAACCAGAATATACACAAAAACGGCTGTTTGACAGTAGAATTTTAGGGGAGTTTTGTTAACTTTTTTTTTTAAGTAACCTCTTTGTTCGGTGCAATTTTTAATTAACGTTAGACATGTGATTAAATCAACATACAATTGCTAGAGAGAGTGAGGTAAAAGTTGAAATGTGTAAAAATCTGAAATTTTAATAACATGAACTTACATACCACAGTATTAGTAGTAATTTTACATATACATATACATATATCTCCACTAGTAATGTAAACTTTAGGCAAATAAGTCTCACCATCAGCAGAAGCAGAAGCAATGAGCTGACCACTTAAATCAAAACACACATCTAGAACTTCTTCTTTGTGTCCAACTAGGGTGGCCACACACTTCCCACTGACTGCGTCCCACAACTGCAAATACACACACATAACACAAAACCCTCATTGGTTAAATTAAACAAAGACACAGACAGGAAACACATAAGTACAAAAACTAGGACACACACACACGTGAACAAACACAAATACAGTCTCATAAAATATACTTGCATGCAGCTGGTAGCTGTGTTAACTGGCTTTACTTTAACTATCTCCCTGGAGGAATGCAGTGAGGTGGATAATTCGTCAGAGCATGACTCATCTTGGCATAATTAAGATATTAGGATTCAATTTTTCTACTTTAAATGGTGGAGACCTTAGAGACAGCAGATGGGGGGGTGGAGAGTGGGAAATGCAGGAGGGTGAATATGAATGACAAGAGCCATCCATCTCATATACTGTGTTTTGCATTGGTTTAATTTCTTTAATAAAAAACAAACATTTTCTAATATAATCCAGTCTGTAAAGAGACCTCTTGGCAAAATAACTGTATTTGGAAGAGTGAAATGAAACACACACACACACACACACACACACACACACACACACACACACACACACACACACACACACACACACAAGTTGCAAGGCTGGTTTACCTTGCAGGTTTTGTCTATGGAGCCTGTCACTAGGAGGGCGCAATCCCAGCTAAACTGAACATTGCTGATTTCCCCAGTGTGACCAATCAGGGACTGGACACGTCTGAAAAAAAACAGAAAAAGCAGCAATGAGTCAGTTGCACACTCGTGTATGCAGAATCCATAGGTGTCATGCATGTATAGTAGAGTATCATTAATGAGACTCATGCAGAAATCAGTGCATACACTGCAATAACAATGATGATGTCAGACCTTCCTGAAGCGACATCCCATATAGCAACGGTGTGGTCAAAGGAGCCAGTGACGAGCTGATTTCCTGCTGAGTTGAAGCACAGAGAGAGGACCTCTGCAGTGTGACCCTGGATTAAATCAAAAAGAGAGCGTAATCCCTCACTCTCATTTCTTTTCTCTTAAAGAAATCTTCTCTGTCTCTTCCGCTATGGATGAAAATGCACATCAGACACAATGTAATTCATTCAAATAAAATACTGACTTAAGCCTTACAGGATCATCATCTGAATATCAAACACTTACACTGTGTTACGTTGAATTCATTAAGAAAACTTTGCTTTTCTAACACGCCTCCATGGTGAATAAAGAATTTAAAATTCTTGATTAATTGGAGTAAAAGGGGTCCGGGTTTAACAATTACATAACTATATAAAGCATCTGTTCACAAACTCACACACAACTCATGCAGTAGCAAAGTCTTATTTATCAAGCTGTGTGCTTGGTGCTTCCCAAACATGTGTATTTTCATTAAAACTTTACTATTTACAACACTTCTGCATAAAAAGTCTCATACACAGAGGGGTGGCGCACCTAGGCACACACGTGTGTTTGAACACACACACTTACCCAGATGTGCTACTCGTATCCTAAAGTGTTAGAAATTGCAAGGTTTTAACTAAAATGCATGTGTTTGTGAAGTATTAAGGATACAATTGGATAACTTAAATTATACTGCATAAGTTAATTAGATTTAGTAAACAGATGTTTCGATATAGTTTTGCTGTTGTTAAATGTCGCCCCCCTTAAATCCAATTCAATGAGAATTTTCACAGTTTCACCATGGAGGTGTTCATGAAAAAAAAACTGTTTTCTTCATGAATTCAATGTAAAATGGGGTGAGTAACTGATGTACAATTGGTGATTTTATGGGTGAAGTATTCCTTTAAAAGTAAAATCTTAAATTCTTGAAGTAAATAATCATGAGCGCGCGCTTAAGATTCTATGCTCAATTGACTGCTGTCAGAATGATTGATTCTTTGTGGTGTGAAGTACTGAGAACAGAGAGAGCTGCAGAGATTTGCTTCTCACTGGGACAGAGCCAGCCAACCAGCCAGTCACACCACAGACCCACGTGCAGTCTGCACATCAAAGAAAGCTCGCTACTCCCCTCAGAGTGGGTTATCAGTGGCCTTATTAAAGAGCTACGGTTCTATTCGCCATCAGATCATGGGTAGATATGTGGGGTAGAAAAGGCACTAACCATCAGCAGGGATAACAATATTCAATTCAGGAATAATTACTTTAAAAATGAATGAAAGTGAATCAATACTTTCTTAATGAAAAGATGCCAGACTGGCTTCCAGACAAAATAGATCACGAGAGGCATTTGGATATAGTGAGTAAAGAGAAGATTACTCACAGTCAACGTGGCCACCTCCTCTCCAGTCTCCACATCCCACAGCTTGGCAGTAGCATCCATGCTGCCTGTGGCCACCAGCGTACTCTGGGGGTTGAATGCCAGGCACACCTACACAAAACAAAACTCTCCTTTACAGTTACTAGTGCTGGATTCTGCTGCAGAGCCAAAAAAGTTTTGGCTAACCTATTTTTACTCGAGAAAAATACCAGGACAACCATTAACTACATATTTTATATGCTCAGTTGGCTTTGGAAACTATAAATGGTAGCATGCAAATTTGCATAAATACTGACTATGTGCAGTAGCCTACAGTATATGAGGCAAAACATTACCAAACACAGACCGAAATTGAAAAAAATTCAGTTAAAACAATTATCATACATACTATTTCTGCAGTGTGTCCACGAAAGGTATGAAAACATTTGCCCGTCTCTGCACACCACAGTTTGCATGTCTTATCAAAAGAGCCTGTGGCAATCTTGTCTCTAAGTATCAGAAAGATAAAAATAAACAAAATAAATATTAACACAGTCAAATAGAGCAAGACTCTATGAAAGTTTTGCTGAAACAGCTCATTACCCATAGGGGTTGTTGAATGCAACTGCAGACACCACGTTTCTGTGACCCTCCAGCGTGTGCAGCTCTGTGCCCGAGGCTGTGTCCCAAACTCTGCATTTCCTGTCGTAGCTCCCAGTTATAAACCTACAGAGTAACACAGGGTAAAGACAAAAACAATAAACAAGAATACATAGCTTTTCCTGAACTCCAAAGACTTTTGTGTGGTGCAGACAAACCTACCTTGACCCCGATTTGTCAAAGGCAATGTTTGTCAGCGGCAGTATGTGTGGCTTAAGCTCCTTCAAAAAGAGCAGAGAAAGATTTTAAAATATAACCTTGAAGGGAATACATTTATTTACTTCATTCATCTTCAAGATTCCCCATGTAATACCCATATATAATACTCTGACTTTGATCTAATGGGAAATCCTCTTCCTCCTGGCCCACCAGTGATGAGAGGATTTTCTGTCCTTATGCAGAACTGCAGTCTCCCCAGTTTTAGACCGAAAACATTCATCCTCTGACCTCCAGCCAGATAACCAACCTTGTCTTCTTATCAATTAAATGAAGTGTATTCCGTGTGCAATGAGACACTCATGAAGCAATTGTTGTTATAATGTGATTAGACTGTTGGCTTGCTTACTAGGCCTGTAAATTTAAGATTTAGTAACCTATTCACTGCTGCCCTCTAGGGCCTATTTTGGGCATTGCCTGATATCGCAACTCAAACTCCCAGTTTGACACAGATTTACATTACATTCACAAAGATCACAAATCAGAAAAATAAAAAATAAAAAAAATCATAAAATAATATCAAATATCAAAATAAATCACTGTAATCAGCTGATGTTGCCATCATCCGATGTGTTTTCAACCACCTATGTGTCATACATTAAACCAGCCTTACAGAGGACAAAATCCATTAATGATCTCAATGTGAAAAAAAAATACATATGCCAAAAAATGTTTGTACTGTTGATTTATTTATTATTCACCAGTAATGTATGTATGATCCAGTGTCTGACCTTGAAGTAACAGAACCTGTGGTGGTCCTGTTGGCCCTGTTTCTCCTGGAGTCGAAGGATCAGCTGTCTGACCTGATCGGCCTGGGACTCTGACCTGATCAGAGGCTCCAACAGCCTGATTTCTGCCAACAGCTCATCTGGATTTGTTCTGCATGGTTGGAAAAAAACATTTTTAAACTTCAAATTATATAAGGATAATTTGAAGAGTGATAACATAGGACAAACTATAAATAAAATAATAATTATAATTACAGTAATTTTCAGAAATATTCAGTAGAACAAGAAGAAGATATGGTTGAAGATGAAAAGCTTAAAAATAAAAAACTAACTTTAAAAAAAATCACTTTTAAAATATAAAGTCTTACACACTGTAAAAAAAAATAATGATATTTTTTACAGTATGGGATAGCTTCAACTCACGCACTCTGGGGTCAGATCCAAAAGGTCGATCGATTTGGTCCTCAAATATCCCCCTTTCTCGTATTCCAGGATTATACCTGAATAAAGAAAATGGATTAACGTTAAACCAGGTGAGGCCACTTATGCCGGCGGACGGAAACTGAATTACGCAGCGGTGACCTCCGCTACGTTAACCAACAAAAGTAGAAACACTCCTCTACAGCAGCGGCTTAGTCTTTTAAAAAAAACAACTAATGTTACAATTATAACAAATACAAATATTCGTATTACCTGGTGGATAATATCTGAGAAGGAACCGCTTGAGTTTCATTTTGTCATGTATTCAGGCCACATCAACGTTCAACAAACCGTTGCCATGGCGACAGACTAGCGGAACCAGAGCCCTTTAAGAGTTTTGTAGTGCACTACGTCACGTTAGGAACGAATCTGCTGGCCGGATGTTGCTTCTTGTTCTGTCACGGACCGTTTAAGCTGCTGCACACCGCTGTCAGTGGCCGACATGGCGTCCGGGTTGATCCTAAATCGTGGTGTGCTAACATTAGGAATTCACTGTCAGCGTGTCAGCAGAAACATATCATTATCTCAGGTTAGAGAGAAGAAGCGATGGATGAGAGCGTACACATACCTCATGGCAAAGAAGTTAAAGCTCGAGGGACCTCCGCCACCGAAGCCACGGTGAGGCTAACGCTAGCTAGCACAAGAGCTCACTGGAGAGCATCTCAAGGCCATTGATACGTTGGATATGTTGGTCTGTTTAAACTAGCGGAATAATTAAGATAGGTATAAAAAATATTACATCACACACGTTGTCAGTGCGGACTTGTTTAGCTGCGAGCATGTTGTTAGTGTTTCCAGTTTGTTTTTTTAAGTGAACCCAGGACGTGAGGAAGCATTCATGCTTCCTTTGCACAGGTGAAGGAAAGTCTTGCCCCTCTCTAGCCCAGTTTATACTTTTTATTTTATCATCATTTTTCATCTAAGAATCATTTGAACCATGAAGTTGTCTCCGTAATCACCAAAGACAATTTTCTCTTGATAGTACAAAAGCTAATGATCGTCGTGTTTAGTAAGGGACTGTTCTCTATTTATCGGAGGAGGGAGGTGGCTGGGATGTGATTGTATAGCTACAAGCTACTAATGTTTTTTTCTTTGATCTTCTCTTGGATTAGTGACTTTGGGGAAATGCATTATCCTTTTCTATCATAAAGTGATTTTTAAAATGTACCCTTTTAAAGTTTAAATGTGAAAAGCTGAAGGTGATATTCTTTAGATTAAAGAAAAACCTGCTGGTTAGTCACTGCAAACGGTTTGTATTTGGAAACAATTTAAACGAAACATGTAGAATAAAGTTGCTTTCATGGCGTATCCCTATTTTAAGCTAAAAATTGTTTTTTTAATTTTTTGATTTTGTTCTGATGGAAGTGATCGTCCCACATAATGTGTTTAAGGATTACTGGAAATTTAAAAAACTCCAAATATATTTGCTGTTTCTACAGTTTCTGACTATGATAATTGGCGTAATGTCTGCAGAAAACATGCCCCGTTTGGAAGGCATGTTTTCTATGTATTTCCATGTTTTCTATAAAAATCAGTGGTACAATAATCACACAATACAGACAAGTTTAATTCTTGTTAAAAAAAATGCTTCTGTTTTGATTAATCTAAATCTGTGGATAAATTGTTTTGTCATAATCAAGCTATTGTACATCGTTTCCATTTTTTAACCCTCCATTAACACTTCAGATTTGATATCATTCTATTCTAAATTGGGATCTTGAGAGTCCTTTTTTGATATCCAATGTTGAAATGTTTTCCCAAAACATTTCATTAAATAACATGCAAAACACAGTTATTTTATCAATGTTGAATCTTTATATTAGAAACACATTTTAAGGTTAAATATGATAATATTTATCATTTTAAAATGACTTTGTAGTTTGATTTGGTGAAATAGAAGGAGTGAGGTATCTTATGCTGATTTGGATTATAATTTCTTTAAGAGAGTCTTTATCTTTCTTTTTTTTATAAACTATTTCTTGCAATCATATAAGACCCAGTTTGCAATCACTTTGTAGAAGAGGTCAGGTTTCAGAGTTAACTCCATTTTTGACTTTCTTTCAGCTCTCAGCAGCCTCACTGGGATTACCATGCCGAGGTTCAGGCTTTCAGCACGCGCCTCCATGAGAACTTCTCCCTGGAGATCCTGAAAACAGCCTTCGTCAATCCCTGTTACCTGCAGGCGGAGCAAGAGAGGAGACTGGCGTTAGGCATGGGCTCTGAGGCCACAGCTCTTGTTCTGAAAGATAATATTCAGCTGAGTAAAAAGGGAGCGGATTTCACTAAAAGCTTCCTGAGCGACTGGTGCAGGGCCAGCTTCCCGAGCCTGCCAAGTGAGGGGGTGGAGAGTATCACAGGGCACCTCACCAGTTCAGCAGTTGTGACCTATGTAGCAAAAAATCTCGGCATTGAGGACCTAACCATGAGTGCAGAATGCCCTGTTCCTGATGATGTGCTTTATTCAACATTCATGGCAGTGATCGGAGCACTTGAGGAGAGCAGCGGTTCAGAGCAGACTGGGTTGTTCCTCAGGGTGAGATGCTCGTTGCAGAGTTTCATTGGTACTCAATATTTACTGTTATTTGTCCGCATTGAGACTTTTGAGTTAGCTTTATTGTTTTCACAGTTGTACAACATTTTCTTGTTCTTCTTTCCCTCTCTCTCTGCAGGATTTTCTGGTCACTCAGCTGATTGGGAAGGACCTGTTTGATATGTGGACAGTTATCAACCCCATGGGGCTATTGGTGCAGGAGCTTACTAAGAGGAACGTTCCATTGCCAGAACCTCGCCTCATCAGGTCTGCTGGAGCCAGTACCGTCCTGCCGCTATACTTTGTGGGCTTGTACAGGTACGTGTGCTGTCGTGGATGCTGTTACCCAAATCACAGTGATTAGAGTCCGAGCCAACATAGACACATTGCAAGTTACGCTTTTGAGTTTTGAGTGAGGTGCAGATCACTCATAACAGCAGCATTCCTGCAGATCCTTAAGTCTTAAAAGGCATTTAAATCATGAATACAAAAATAAGGCCTTAATCGCTTTTAAAATATCTTCAGTCGTTTTTTCAAAAGTCTTAAAAATGCTCAGACATTTGAAGCAGGATTTTATGATTTGCTTTTTCTGAAGTGGCATTGTAACACCTTAAAATAATTGTTTTTTTAATTGTTTTTTTTTAAACAAAAAAAGTACCAAATCTTTCTTTTTAAATCTTTTTATACGTAGCATTTATTGGTACACTTCTATTGCCAATTTTGTGTGTCTCACTCTGTATGTGGGGTTATTCCACTGCTTAATTCCCATCATGAATATTTTTTAAATGATTCATGATGGGAATTAAGCAGTGGAATAATCCCACATACAGAGTGAGAAACACTAAATTGGTAATAAAAATTTACCAAGAAATGCCAGATATTTCTACTTCTAACCAGATCTAGTTTTTTCACCGGACCAAAAATTGAATGTTATATGTAACAGTAAATGTTTTGGCAAAATTGTTCTTAAATCTGTGGTGTAAAATTAATCTTGAATTATGTCAGTGGCATTAAAATAACACTTTAAAAGTATTAAATTGAATTTGCCTGAAGCTGTAGGAACCCTGTAATGGCCTTGATAGTTAAAAGAGAATTTGTGTACGATCTGCCTAGTATACTTATTGTTTTGCATTTATTTGTGTGTGTTAATGCAGCGACAAGAAGCTTCTGGCTCAGGGTCCAGGAGAGACGCTTGTAGCAGCCGAGGAAGAGGCGGCTCGTGTGGCCCTCCGGAAACTCTACGGCTACACTGAGAACCGCAGACCCTTTGACTTCTCTCCGCTGCAGCAGCATCAACAGCCATTAATTCAGTCAGTCAGCAGCAATTAATGAGGTGACCATTCATACAGCAGCAGAAAATTATTTAAAGGGGCTGCAGAGGGACAGGAAAGTGGCATGAATCTACCCAAGAGATCATTTGAGATATATCGGATAACAGACTTGCTAAGGATTAAAAGGAGAAAAGAAGTGGACGTAAGGTAATCATCTGCCTTATTAAAAATGTGTCTGGCAGTGCATTTGTAAGGACTGTGTCTATTGAGTATATTAATGTCAGTTCTCCAAGAAACAGGAGATTAAAATTAACCTTACTGTCCACATGAATGTGTGACTATGGTGTAAGATCCAGGTTTCCACTGAATCAGACAGAAATTGAAGTGCTTTTGAATTAATTTGATCACGTATTCAGAAGTAAAAGTTCCCATCGCTTACCTTGGCTAATATCCTGCAGGCTCTGCAGTTTATTGTACAAAATCGCTCCAATATCTGGTTGTCCTTGTAAATAATACAATTGCCAATTTATTCTGTTATAATGTTTTGTTCATCTGTAATAAATAGTAAAGAATGTGTACACCACAATTTTTTTTCGTGCATAGTGTTTTTTTGGGGGCGATGTAGATTTTCTTCCACATCGTTGTATATGTTTATAGGAAAGGTGAGTGTGTTTGGATATAAACTTAAAATCTAAGTTTATCTTCCAGCATGTGGTTCATCACTTTAGTTTCATCTGAAGGTTATTACTTAGGGATCTGAAATTCCTTTTCAATCAGTCCCGTCATCCTCTGCAGTTTGTAATTAGTCTTTCATCAAGAGCCTACCGTGTTTTTTATTTGTATGCTTGTTTCACAGCCTCACGCTAAAAGACAGTCTTAAACAGCGTTGTTAAAATCTGCTCCAAGACCTCAGATTTCTACTACTTCTACTACGAGAACTACTTCTGCCACTGCTGCTACTGCAACTATTCGTAGTCCTAAAACTCATAGAAATACTGCTGTATATTCTAACACTACCACAACAACCACTACTACTATTTCTACTACTGCTATTTGTACTACAACTTCTGCTACTGCTATTACTACTAGTAGTAGCAATACGACAACTAGTTCTACCCCTTTTACTGCTATTACTACTACTACTATTAATACTCCTTCTAATACAATCAGTAGTACTTATCATGTACTTTCTTGGATCACCCACTACTTCTGCATAATTTCAGCTACATAAACCATTCAAATGTCAAAATGTTGTGCTCTTTGTGGACAGTTATTTTTTTCTACATTTTATGTGTGAAAGGACTAAAAATGTCTATTTTAAAACCATTTTGGTTTATATCAACTTCTTCTTTGACAGTCTTTTGGTTCAAGTCGTAGCTTCTTCAGTTTAAAGCAGTTCAGCTTTCATTTCTGTCAGTTTTTCAAATATTTCTGGCAATTTGCAATACATTTCTGCATTTTCAGCCATGGTTTTAAATAGATTTCAGCTTAAAGCATCCACATGCATGTTCCACAGGAAATGCATTTTCTTGTTATTATTGTTATTGTTGTAATTTTTAGGGTTTTAATCTGTTTTACTGATAATAAAACTCAAATCATTCTTTTTGTAAATTTCTCTATTCAACTCCTGAACTCCTTGGCATATATTTATTTAATATATTACTAATCTACTTATGTGTCTACATGTTCCCGTATGTGTACACAACAAGCCGATCAATTAAATTGTCCGCGCCGTGATTAATAAAGTTGTCTGAATTTGCTGAACACGCCAACACAATTTCCAAGCCCCATAGTGTTGCAGTGAGCACGCTAATCCGCATAGTGGCGCTAATGTGTTAAATAAAGACTACTGGGGCTCTGTGCACTGTCATAAGTACAACCAAAGAGATTTAATTTAAGAGACAAGATAATTCACGTCCTTTTCTAACCTTCGGAATTCACTGCTGTGCACGTGAAAATCACCGGCCAATTCAACTTGCGTTTTTTGATAATATGAACACTTTAGATAAACGTGTATACAGTAACCCGTAACTGCAAGAATAAGAATAAAATCTTGTCATCGACACCGATCAAAAGTGGATACTACGCTCCACATACACGGCAGGAGGGCATTATTATTGTGGTAGACCACAAAGTGGTAATAACGGATTATTAGATAAGAGTGGTTTAACAACCTATACTATGATAAATGTGTTGGAAACGTAACGAATGGAAGACACATTATTTGGAGCTGAGCCTGACCCAAAAAGAAGGGGTGCATTCTGCATAACGCGATTTAAGCGAAGGCGGAAGTCGACGGCAGGAACTATCTTGCTCTGTTAATATAGCTGCTCCAACGCCTCAAACTCCTTGTTCTAGGAGACGCAAGGCCCCCCCTTGACAACAGAGCCATCAACCCCTTTCCCTCTCTGTCTTTAGCACGAGTCGGCACTCGTTAAAAAGCACAGACCTTTTGTTTTAGCTGTAGCCGACCCTCCTAGGTTTTATTAATCCTGCTGTACATCTCTAACCATGGCGGCGAGTGCGAAACGAAAACAAGAGGAGAAACACCTGAAGATGCTGAGAGAAATGACGAGTTTGCCTCCCAACAGAAAGTGCTTTGACTGCGACCAGCGCGGCCCAACCTATGCCAACATGACTGTGGGCTCCTTCGTGTGTACCTCCTGCTCTGGCATCCTGTAAGTTTTAAGTTGCTGAGTGACCTTAGCTTAAGCATGGCGCAAACGAGTTTGATAGCGGCATACGCTAACCTAAGCCACATAACCAACTAACGGTAGCTAACGGTGGATATGTAACGTTAGTCAGCGGTGCCAGCGGGAGACTAGCTGCTTTGACATTGTCTCTCTGCGCTGTGTTGGGCGGGGTACGTGTTTCACAGAGGTGTCAGTGCTCAGCGTAGCAAGCTAACGTAGCAACCACCCCACATGCTAGCTAACTGTAGCCTCCGATGCTAGCCTGTGAACTTATCTGACACTTACAAGCTAGGTCCTCAGATAAGCCAGGAGCCAGCTGCTGCTACCAGTTGCCGGCAGCGTTTCGAGGCACCACCTTTTGACTGAGCTAATTGATTCAGTTATGGTGTATAGACGATATTCAAAGACGCACGAATGCATTACTGCAAATTGTCTGTCGGGTGAGGTTTAGTTTACTCCATAGATCAGTACTGGAAATTATGAGTTTGATTTTAGTGACGTGTTATCTTTGCTTGTGGTTAATTGATTTTTTTTAATGTGATCTTTATTGCTCCAGGTGTATGATCCACCATTCGGACATTTCTCCCTCCATATATCACTTCAACCTGCTTAGAAGTAGTTTTAAGGAGGGGTCGACAGATATTGGCTTTTCTGTGCCGATACCGATACTGATTATTAGTTTCTAATGAGACTGATAACCGATGTTTTGAACCAATATGCATTTTGATAAAAATGGAAATCTTTCAGTTAATATTTAGAATTTTGAATATAATAAAATCCGACACCAAACTGTGTTTAAATGCCTCTAATAAATGTTTAATAATAACTGAGACTTTTGATATACTAAACAGCAAATTCCTAGCAATTTTTTGTGATGTCAAGTGAAAATTTAAATAAGTAATGAATTAATAAAAATAGTTCTTGGAGGTTTTTACAAAGTAAAAGTTTCTCCTATGCTAACACAAATAAAACACTGATACAGATAATCAGGAAAATGCCAAATACCAGCCCTAATAATAAGCTGGGCCGATAATCTGCCGACCCCTAGTTTAAAGGTGGAATTTGAGTCTGAGGGATGACCTGGAGGCGATTTCATTAACCTCATCCATAACAACAGTGAAGTCAACCCCCTATATCAAAAAGTAAAAAAAGTCGTTATTAATATTACAAATGCAAATGAAACTTTTGGTTGCCTACAAGAGTATTATAACAGATGTAGCTTTATTACACTATTCAGTCTCTAAGAGATACACACTGACAAAATTACTGGTAAGACTTTCAATCTTTGTCCCAGTAGCTGACCTCAAAACATTTTGTGTGAGTTCACTTGTCAGGAGTTTACCTCCTACAGCAGTTTGGGGAAAAAAAACACTATCCACAGCAGCGATAGTTTCAGCGTTGCTGGGTGTTTTGACTTACGATAGCATTTGCCTGACTTAAAGCTTTGCTGTGCAGTTGTGTAACCAAGCATCTGTAGCTTGGGATTTGGGATTAGTGAAGCATTCCATTTCTTCTTATTCAGCTAAAGATATCCCACTTCTATAAAGCTGTCAAATGTTGCATGTTATAAATGTTTTATTCTATATATTTGATGCTGGCCACATTTAGAAAGAAACCTGAAGTGGTATGACAGTAATGACAATTTATTGCACGATTCTCTAAAGGTTTATGAGTTATTGCATAATTAATGGAAAATGGGTTTACAGTGTGTTTGCCTCATATTCTGTATATTGCATGGCATTATGCTAATCTGAACATAATCACTCTCCTTTTAGGACTTTTGAGGATTATGCTATTTTTCTCATGTATTGCATTGACAGTTGGTCCACTGAAAACCAAGTTATGCCCTGATACATCAAGTGCTAAAAACCGTACAGCTCTGTTTTCTGCCCGAACGCCAGTCTAGCTAGGACCTTTAATGCTCATGCTTTTCTTTTGCTTGGATCTAATTTCAAACATAACATCACAGTTATGGTGTCAGTAAGGGATTTCCTGATACGATCTTAAACATGGGATTGGGGGCCGATCAAGGCATTTATCTACTGATGGGAATCAGTAATGTTTAGCTTATAGAGCATCCAATCTTTTGTGTATGTCAGCTGTCACACAGATGTTTTTATTTTCATGCACAGCAACGTGGAGCATAGCTTTTGTCAACTCTGCTTCCCTAAGCTATCTCTCTGTGTCTCCTCTCTGCTGAACTAAAGGGCAGAAGCTGAGCAACACCACACAATATAAATGAAAATGCAGTATGAAACTGCTTATGTACGTTACTTACAGAAGTTATGAACACTCATTTTATTTCAGCTAAGTGTGAGAATCTCGTGTTTTGCTTGCTACAATGCCTGGTGTGTCTCTTTCCCACGCGGAGAGAGCAGAGGAGACCAGTGCACAGCTTACTACAACCACACCTGCCACTGCTAAGTGAATCAAAAGCCCCACGAGCAAAAAGCCAACATGGCTCATTTATTAATAAAGGGTAATCTGCCCCAAAAGATGTTCAAAAGACAAAAATAAACACTCAACAGATGACAGATCATTCAGGTTACTGAGAAACGGGCTGCACTGCAGCAGCTAACGCTGATCTCTTAAAGGGACAGAGATATTCCCTCAAGACAGCTAAGAGACCAACAAGATTTAAGAGAGGGTTTGTCATTTTGTGCTTTATTTTGTAAATATTTAAAAATAATAAATAAATAATAGGCTAATAAATAAAAGAAGAAAACATTAAGGAACAGCTTGGATGTAGGCTTTTTCTAAAAATACCTTTCAAAGAAGCCTTCTTTAAGTGTGCATGGTGTAGCTGTATTATCTAGGAAAACAAAAGTATTGCATCAGGACTCTGTATCAGCAGATATTCAGTATTAAATGACTTGGATTGGGATTGGTGGGAAAAAAAATGTGATCGGGACATCCCTAGAGAATTTTGATCCTCTCTTTGCCAACAAGTCCCATCTTTGCTCACAAACAGTTTACCTGGGGTTTTGTAAATGTATCAGTGTTTACTTTTCACAAGCCCTTAATAAGTGAAAACATTTGAGCAGTGTAAATTAGCTGAGGGCCCTTAGCAGGTAACTCAATAAGTTGTTCATCTGCACGTCCAGTTCATCTGCTCATTCAGACAGGCAGCAGCTTGCACTGGTCCTTAATGCTTTATGGAAATCGCCCAACCATTCTCCTTTTGTCAATACTGGTTTTTCTAATAATGTTGCAGGGGAAAGGGAAAGTACTAGTTGCTCAGTAATTCCCCACTGATGAGCTTTTAGTTTTATTAGTCGACAGGGAAACAGATGACTTCATTGATACAGTACTGTGCTGTATGTCCCTCATACTTTGCCTAAGATACAGCCCTGGTGGTTCGTGACCTTTATCCATGCAAACTGTTGCTGTCTCCACTGAACGTGAAGGTTATTTACTGTAACATTGAAAAGAGTGAGATTAATTGTGTGTTTGCTGATGGGCATAGTTTGCCCTCCATTTCACTTCACCAGTGTGTCTGTGGGGACTCCACTGTGAATTTCCCATCTGCTCACCCTATGGTATTAAAGCCTGTAATGTGAGTTAATTGAGTTCTTTAATAGCTCAAGATCGCAATTGCTCCTCTTCCTCTCCTGCTGTCTTTCTCGCTTGCTTTTAATGAAGATTAAACGTGGGGAATATCGGTTGCAAAAATCCTCTCTCCAGAAGAGTATGGGCTCGAAAGGATTGCTGTCTGGCTGATGTATGCAGGAAGCCTGGTGTGATTGTAGACTCAGGAAGTGGTATGGCCCCACCGTGCTGCTTCATCAGCAGCATGTGCTGTACTATGTGCCACAGGAAGTGGCAAAGAGGTCACTGTCTGCCGCTCTCTTTCCTTTTAATTCTAGAGAGGCGAAGACTTTGATATTATGAGAGAGCGCCTGAGTGTTCGTGCTCAGACTTGATATATTGTTTTGACTAGTTTCTTGACTACTCACTTTGTCTGTTTAACCCTTTGAAACCTGGGCATATTTGCTTGTTTTCTTTCAGAAACATTGGAAGAAGACAATGAGCAATGAAAGGAGAAATCACCCAAAAATAGCAAGAAAAAAGTAAAAGAAAAAAGCACAAGAAAAATAACTAAAAAATAGCTTAAACATGAGAAAAAGTTCAAAATAAAACAGGGAATGACCTGAAAAAAAGGAGCAAATTTATAATAATTTTGTAACATAATTTTAAATATCTGATTAAGATAATTACTAATATTTTTCCCAAGATTTTGTCATTTCTCCCAAGACATTTTTTCCCTTGCTTTTTTATTTTTATTTTATTTTCTAATTCTGCTAAGGTCTTGCAACGGCTTTCGAGAACATTTCTTACCAAGTTGGCTCATAGGCTTTTTTGCCATGTTTTTGAAACAAATGGCACACATTTCCTCAGGGTTTGAAGATTTCAAAAATTGTGAAATATATTTCAAAAGCAGCACAAGAAAAGTGACGTTGCTCCAGGTTTCAAAGGGTAATAAACAAAAGTAGTGTTTGCTTTATTTACACTAGAAGGAAAACAAACTCTTGTTTACATTTTGCATACGCTGGAAAACATTTATGTTGCTGGTTCTAAAGGACTCTTTAAATGTTTAAACAGCACATTTGACTGGCGGAGACATTTGTGAAGAAATAGAAGTGATTTTTGATTTGAGGAAGTTGTTTGCACTTTCCTTCTTTCATTTGCAATTTGGGTACTAACAGTGCCAGATTGTTTAGGGGTGATAGCAGGGGCACAGCTACCTAACAACCTTCTCCACCATAGTTGTGGTTGTTAAATGGGTGGAGTTGGAATCTGCTATGTAAACACATTCCTTGTGAAGGTGGAGACCCTCCCAGGAGGAACACCACTCACAATGTCTCTTTCTGGAGGATTGCCCGTGGCAGGAAATAACCCCACTTGGCCCTTGTGCTCCTGAGTAAGCAGGCCTCTAACAGTCACGTGCCAGAGGTGGGGAGGTGTCACTGACACCAAAAGTATAAGATAATATTTATCAATGGCAAGTTAAGAGATTTGAACTTTAAAACTGAGAATGCTTGGTTTCCTTGTGCCTTTGACATTCGCTTTCTTAAAAGGGTGCAGTGTGTGAAGCTGAAGCACCATCGGGTGACAAATTGATAATAGGTTAACCCTTTAAAATCAGTCAGCCACATCAATTTTCTTGTATTATTGTTTAAACTTTTGAACCCTGATCAAAGTGGTGCGCTCTCTTTCAAAAACAAGGGGGGAAAAAGGCAATGAACAACTTGGCAAGAAATGTTCCACAAATTGCAAGAATTCAGTCGATTTACAAAAGATTTTTTAAAACATCTCAGGGAAAAAACACAAAGAAGAAAAAGAAAGAAAGAAGTTATAAATAAAAAGTTAAAAATTATCATATATTTTTAAACACTTTTCAATGTCATTTCCTGCTGATTTTTTTTAAAAAACAGTCATAATTAGTATTTTTTTTTACTAATTTTTAGATAATTTACTAAATAGTTTATTCTTTAATTGCTAATTGCTTTCTTCCTGTGTTTTTGAAAGAGATCAAGCCTGTTTGCTATTTTTTTTCGGGGTTAACTTTGGATAAATGCTGATTTGTTTTGTGAATCATAGAAATTTGGCATTTTCTGTTATAAAAGGTCCTTAATGTAAACTTTGGAAGAAAGGGTAAAATACATCCTTTTTGCAGGGACTTAAAGCAGCAAAGTGAAGGATGATGCATAGCATCTCCTCTCTTTTGAGACTCAACAGTGCCAGTTTCTCTTACCCTGGAGCTGTTGCGGTATGCAAATGAGCTGAGTTTTCTCGGCTGAGCTGGTCTGATGTACAGTAGCGACTAGGTCATGATTATTTTACTGTGCAATATGTGATACTATTCTCTGATACACTATGCTACCCAGTAGACATGATCTGAAAAAAATGAACTTGACAAGTAGGACAGTGTTTTGATTAAATCATTAATCTTGGTTTCACACAGTATCACCATGTAAGAGGCACTTTTAGTATTTTTTTTTTATTTATCCAATTGGTAATTACTGTTGTCATTTAATTATCCCTGTGGGATCCTACTGTCCCTGAATACTGTCACGAATATTTGCTTCTGCCTGTTTTGTCTTAAAACACCCATAACTTTGCAATAATCCAACTATGACTGCAATTAGTTAGTATTTTTAAGATATTTTTAATATATTGGATTGATCTTAAGAATCCTAAGTGATGTGTTGTGTAATTTGTCAAACCAATGGCCTCAAACCCCAAATTCTCAATTTTATAATAAGAAAGAGAAAGGTCCATTTAACAAATGTTTATTTTATTCTAGATTACAGAATGTGAGTTGTTAATTTTTTTTTATGTGGCAATAAAGTAGCTTTTTTTAGTTTCCATGGTTGATCTTGTAAATGTTGAAACATAGCTGTAGTGTTAAGGTGTTTTCTGTTAGGCCTGTGGCATTCTTTCAGCCATAACTATCATCTCTGAAAATGGGGTCAGTTTGACATAACTGGGCAGAAGTTGATAAAGTCTTGCCCCCATTAATAGTCAGTGGATATATGGACTGCTTCCCAATAGAAGCATGGTTGCTTGTGTCATTGTATACATCTGTTTTCTGTCTTGTGTTTTTGAATGTAAATCAACACAGCTGTTTGTAACACTTTACAGAACAGTCAGCTGATGGTGGATGTGTAAAGAATGGGTGGAGATGAGGACTGTTCTGTAAGGGGTAACATTAGTGAATAATTTAGCAGTCTTGTCTAATGTTTCACTGCCTTACAATCTGACTCCTTTATATGTATAACATTGTGTTTGTAATTGTGACACTGTGGATCTAATTTCTTAGAGCAGTGGTTACCAAAGCAGGTGCTGCAGCTAAGGGTGCTGCAGGTTTTCACCACATTAAAAATGGGTGTCATTTCAGTAAACTACATTTTATGCTTTTAAACATATGGCAGAACTATGGTTTCAGTTTAAATATTTTGCTTGCATGATAAATGCTGATTGGTCACCTTCACAGACAAAACATGTGGTGACATTGAAGCCAGCACTGCATTAGCTCTCAGATACTGCAGAGTCCAGGAAAATACTCAGGCAAGCAGCCCTGGAACTTAATTTAACAGCCTAATGATGGTTCATTTCAACTATAACAGTTACAAGGCATTTTTAATTTGGGCCGTTGTGGCATGAGCTGTGACCTTCTCAGGAAAATGAGCAAGGCTTGTGTAGGCTAATGGGTGTTAGTCCATAATAGAAGATTCTATATTAAGGGACATCGCTCGTTCTTTCACTGTACTGACAACCTCTGTTCAGTCAATGGCCGTGTTAGGAGAGATTTTCAACCACTTCCTTTGTTCTGTTCTATCCGCCATCTTTTTCTGTCAGTATATGTCTTTGTAATTTGTCTCTGTAATGCGGTCTTTCTCGTCCCAGTTACACACACCAGCCAGTCGGCTTGTTGCTAATTAAACGGCCCCGTCCTGAGAGGTTGAATCCTAAGTATGTCCGGATGAGGTCGTCATGTAGTGACTTCAAATTAAATTGACCCCTGTTTCCATTTCTCCACCTACAGACGAGGACTGAATCCACCCCACAGAGTTAAGTCCATCTCCATGACAACCTTCACACAACAGGAAATCGAGTTCCTACAGAAACATGGCAATGAGGTAAGCATGGCGACTGTGTGTCCCGTCACAATTGTTAAGGTTGAGGTCAGCTTTTCCACTGCTTTGTTATTAGAATTAGAATCTGCACATCATTGTAATTCATCATGCAAGTATTTTGGCCCGTCACAAGTAACACTGTATGTGCCAGCCTGGCAACAGGGAAAAAAAACAAGACAAAATATTTCAAATTTAGAAGGAAACACATGTCACCGTTAAATGACTATAGCAATATTTTGGTGCCATCTGGGAACATTAAGCATTTTTAAAAATATTACAGTATTATGAGTATTGCTATTTTATTTTGTAGTTTTAGGTTCTTACTTACAAATGCAAAAAAAATAATGTGCTTGAAAAAGTGTTTATTTTGAAGCCTTATTATCAATGTTTTATATCAAAACTGGATCTAATGACAGTGTAGTGTGAAATGGGTTTCCCCACAGTCAGTTTTAATGCAACCCTGCAGCCTTACTCAGCATTTTTACCGCCATTAGTTTTTACGTTTTCCAACTGCGTAGTTGGGTTTTCTCATTGCTCGTCAACCCTTGTGAACATTGACAGTACGCTCCCTGCCCATCACAAAACAGCAGACAAACACAATTAGGACCAAGCTGGTGAAGAAATCTGCACAAGATTTTCAGATATTTTCTCTGGAGTTTGTCTAAACACATCCAAACTTGAAGGCAAGTGACTTTTTTGACAACTTTGCCATTAAAAGGTGGAGTGAATTTCAAAGACCTACTTTTCTCTCTTACCCAAATATTCTGTGCATTAGCATTATTTAAATACATTTATACTTTTCATCAGTGCAAATCAACCATTTTGCAGCAGATTTGTTTCAAACCGACTATCAGTAAAACTCATTTATTAGAAATGGCATACAATGTGATAAATATAATCAGTATATGATATGGCATTTTTCATAACATTTGCACTGAGTACTAACAGAATTATTAATAAAATGTCAAATTGTATTATGGTTAGAATTCCTATAAAATGTATGTCATTCAAATTCTGACGCTCTTCATCATGATCAGATAGAGTAGCACTGCATTTGTACTGCACAGAGGAACCAACGTGCATCATCATTCACAAGCTTTTTCTGGTCAACGGAATATGAAATAGAGCAATGCCACCTGGGAAGCACAGCCTATTAAAAGCTGTAGCAAAGTGGCAGGACGGGCAGACATGCAAGAGCCTCAAGGTTGAAGCTGATGCATACATCCTTCAAGGCTGCT
Source organism: Plectropomus leopardus (assembly GCF_008729295.1). Lineage (NCBI taxonomy): Eukaryota > Metazoa > Chordata > Actinopteri > Perciformes > Serranidae > Plectropomus > Plectropomus leopardus. Next base: position 12,477,922 of record NC_056467.1, on the reverse strand, counting down.
AGATTCTGTAAATACTTCTGGCCTCAAGTTGCTTTTTTTTTTCTTTCCATGGAGAGCACTTGACACAGAACTTTATCTTGTTCTCACTAGCAGTTTTAAAATCTTACTAATTAAGGAGAGACATGCTTGCGAGTGCTGAAAGTTTGTGCATGTGAAATCCAGCTAAAGAAAAAGCAGCAGCAGGAGCTTGCAACTGAGGAGCCAAACTGCCTCTTGCAGCACCATTACTTCATTTGCAATGCAGCACCCTATACTGAGTGCACACATGCATGAAGCTATAAATCTCTCATTACAGGATTAGACAAATACTTAAGGAATGCTGTCCAAAACCCAAAGCCAGAGAAAGGTGAGACTCCGAGTGATTTTCACCAAGTAACTATATTCAACCTGTGCCTTCAAACATAGAGCCAGCTCATCCTTGACTCTATTAGGGTTGCAGCGATATACCGGTTTCAAGGTATACCATGATATTAAAACTTACAGTTATCATGCTGTATACATTTGCTACATCTATGGCAAGAAAAATTGCAACTGGTCAGAGAATCTCACCGTTATTTTATTATTATTACTGTTATTATTATTTTTTTATTTTTGTTGTTATTGTTATTATTTTTTTATAAAGATAGATATAGATATATAATGTAGTATATTGTCACACCATGATATTTTCTGAGATGGTAATTGCACCATGAAAATTTCTTTCTGTTGCAGCCCCAGACTCTATACAATACCTAGCGGAGATGTTCGTCCATTTATTGCTCTACATAAGCACACCATCTGCAAAAAGTCTTGTCGAATGTGCACGTTTACACTTTTTCAAAACATCAGTAAATGCTCTTAACCTGCACTTAATCGCTTAGGTGATCATCACTGTTTACCTGTGGCTTTTCTTTTTATTTCCTTGTGCCTCTTTTCACTTAAGCATGACAATTTAATGTCTCATAATAAAACCTGACAGCTGTGTGTGCTACAGAAATGTTTGATCAAAAGTCATTTGCTCTGTTAATCCTGTGTATTCCAGGTATGTAAACAGATCTGGCTTGGCCTTTATGATGACAGAACTTCCTCAATACCAGATTTCAGAGAACCACAGAAGGTCAAGGAATTCCTACAGGAGAAATATGAGAAGAAGAGATGGTAAGTCAGTTGTACAAGCTGGCAGAGCAAGATATGAACAATCCTTTGGCAGTGTGCACTGCACAGACATGTAGTTTTTCTTTGTGTTTTTTCTTCGCTCTGTCTTGGAATGTCTCGCAGGCAGCTCTTAGCAGTTAGCCTTGAGCAAGCCACCAGATACCCTTCTTTAAATGCACACTGTAGGTCATTACAGTCAAGCTGCTTTATGCACTAGACCTAGTTGTTTCACAAAGTTGTATGCTTAATTTTGTTAAAATATGCATGAGGCTAAGCACAGTTGTTACTAATGAATTGTGACTTCTGGTTATGATGACTAATGAGAGCAATTATTTCTGACAAATAAAACTAATGGCAGAAAGCTGCCTGTCATATTGATACTTGCGAATTAGGGAATGGTCATCAAAAGTAAATATTAATTTAGTGAGACTATTGGTTTGTACAGTTAAACTGTTACAATACAAAACTGAGACGCATCATTAACACAAATGTAGTTCTTTTTCCTGGATATTCAGGTATTCATTTAGCAGTAGCCTTTAGGTAGTAATTCGTCTGTCTCCTTTCAGTGCTTAGTCTGTGACGTCTGACCAAAATGAAGAGATGAGTGATGCTTGTCTCAACCTGCCCCACCATTTACTGCAGACGGGCATTTTTTCACTCACATAGGCCATTCTCCTCTAACACATGGCTTCTCTGCTAGCTGTTAAACATATTTGCACCCAAATAAACATTTTCTGTTTGGATTTGCAGAACGATTTTTTTTTGCCAAAGACAATTTATTGACTCATATAAAAGCAATCTCTCTCAGTCATCACTTATGACTTACCAGATGTGTGTACCGGTGTATTTTTTCTGCTGAGACTCTGCCCTTTGCCTGTGTTTTCTTATTTTTGTCTTATTGTCTGTGCTTGGGACACTTGGGTGTGTATCTTCAGTGCAGTCAGGTGAGGTCAGGGGCTTCGTAAAAAGGAAAAAGGTAGCAATCAGGTGCCAGACCACAAGCAGCAGCAGGCATCCAAGAGACATGTTGAAAAAAAATGCCATTGTAGTGAGACAAGAGTGAATCTCTGGTTCGATTTTACTCGAGCTTAAATTGGCGAGCTTGTTAGCAAATACTTGTATACGTTTTTAGCCAGAAGCATATAATGTAATGCATGTGATGTGAAATGTTTCCTAGGTATGTACCTCCTGAACAGGCCAAGGTAGTGGCATCCGTCCATGCTTCCATCTCTGGCTCCTCAAACAGCAGCACCAGCAGCACCCCAGAGGTTAGACCGCTCAAATCCCTGCTGGGGGAGTCAGCCCCCTCCCTACACCTCAACAAGAACACCCCACCTAATCAGGTGAGATTCATGCAGTGTACATACATGTACATGTGATGAATTTGTAATTGCTGCCAGAAATGTTGGCTTACCTATGATTTGCTGATTAGGTTTAACAAAGTACTTTCAAAATAGTAACACTTTGATGACAAAAGAACGGATTATAAATTGAATGGTCAATTACGAAATTTACTCAGTTTTCTCACAAAAGCTTTTACATGAACAAAGACATATTGTAGACATAGAGGGACAGTGACACTGCCTGTCAAAGGCTTTTTTCTCATTCTCGCGGAGATTATTCAAGGACTCACACAAGTGCACACATTTATGCATACTGACCAACACATACCTGCAGTTTTTTTCAATTCCATTTCTTGTCTCCACCAGTCTCCAGTGGTTAGCCGTGGACAAACCCAACAGCAGCAGTTCCATGACAAGAGGTTCGACCTCCTCAGTGACTTGGGCGGAGACATCTTTGCTGCGCCGCCCAACATGAATGCAGGCGCCGGCTCCAGTTTTGCTAACTTTGCACATTTCAACAGCCACACAAGTAAGGAACAGACGAATAACTGATTGAACGTCTAACATTGGGCAGTAAGGGAATGCAGGAATTGAGCAATAACTCCCGTCACAATGGGATTCTCCTTTTAAATGTGGAACTCGTCCCACATTGTTTTACACACTGTAACCAGGAACATCACTTTATATACCAAAGAGGGCTGAGTGCAGATGTGTTTTCATTCACCAGTTTAGGTCTCATCTATTGGTGAAATAACCTCAATTTTTTGAAAGGAAAAAAATCATTAATTTAAGATTTTTATGTGCATCTAGGAGTGCCTGCCTCTTTCGGGGGAGAACAGGGTAGCAAGTTATGGGAACACTAAATATCAAGTAATGTTTTTCATGATGTATAAAATGCTTATGGTGTTTTAAATAGGCAATTTAATGGCGATTGATGTTGCATTCTAACTATGGCCTTTTATAAACTGTGGAAGATGTTTGAGATCATGCAGAATCTGTTAAATGTCAGCAGCCACAACCTCCATAATTGCAAAACATGCATAAATTATGGAATAGTTCCAGAGGTGATATTGACTGACACATCTCCATGGTTACTAATGAGAATAATGTATTCATTTCCCCCTCAAAGAGGTATCAAGACTTAATGCAGTGACTTAAGTGGCATCCTTACATCTCCACAAACTAAACACGAGCACAAATGCACATCTGACTTTTTTATGATGTGTGCAGTGCCACACACATCCATACTGTGCTCAGAAGGGAATCCAGACAGAATCTCATGGGAGAGGCGGATCTTGCCCACCTTTAAAGCTGCTGTGCATTTATTGTCATGTGACACCACCCTATGATTATTTCTCATATTTAGCACATAATCCATTGTATTTGCTTTGTAGTCTGTTATCCATGCCTTTTGTCATCCGTATAAATCCATTCTATTATTATCTCATCCTGTGTTTTCCTCTCATTGTGTTTTTTTTTTTTCATTTGTTTGTCTGAACCTCATCCTGACACCACCTCAAGCAGCACAGAATGCCACCGCAAATGCAGACTTTGCTAATTTTGATGCATTCGGGAGCACTTCTGGGTCGACAGGTGGTTTCCCCTCCGCACCCCAAGCCCCATTCCAACCCTCAAATACAGGTAGAGCACGTTTTCTTTATTGGACAAATGACACATCCGAAGTCACTCTCACATGAAGGCATTGGCTAGTATTAATATGGAAACGCACGTACTGGGAATGTACATTTAAGCTAAACACACCTAATGTAATTACATTCAGAAGATTTTTTTTGTCAAATCACCAGTTTTGTTGCCATTTGTAATTTAACTGTTGTAAATATCCTCTGCTTACCAATACAGTGTGACAGTTGAAAGACCTCTGTGCACACGATGGTCGCTTTACTTTCCAGTAGTCCCAATGAGGTTTTATAACCAAGAAATGAAGCAAAAGTTTGGTTTATAAATATAAAATAACCCAAGGCAAATATAAATGCTAAAACATATTTCTGTTTCCCAGAACAACAAATTGTCCTTGGCCGCAGTTGAACACATGATGCTATGTGCACATGGTATGTGCCTTAGGCCAAAAACTCAGAGGTCACAGTTCATGAAAGACCGTGAACACCAGTGCAGACATGAGAAGCATTCCCTCTAAGCGTCACATAGCGTATCTCTATTTTGGAATACTTTAAAAGCTGCATTTGCATTAATAACTGCCAGGTTCATAAAGGTAACTCACTTGTGTGAAAAAAGTCCAACAAACTCATTTTTAAAAAGCAAGTGATGGTTGTACACTGGAGTAGTCTACACTTACTACACATAAAAATCGAATGCTGGGCTATAGGACTGATACATCTCGAATATGTAAATCATTTGTTTTTTATGAGATAAAATATACAATAGTGAAACACCATTGTGCACTTATTAGGCAGATGATTATAGTGATATGGGATTTGTAAAATGGCAGATTTATTTCGCTGCACTACTGCAGTTACCCTGTTTATGTCCCTAAAGGATATTTTGGGTTTAACATTAGTGTAAATATATGCAATGTGGATTCTATGCAGTTATTTAGTTGGATCTGAGCTTGTCTCCTAAAGCAGTTTCTTTAATTACATATACTTTTGTCCTTAAGTAAATAACCTAACCACACACTGTCATACTGTTGTCCTAGTCTCACCTTTGTTTGTCATTCAGCTCAATTTTCCCTAAGTCCTTCCTGCAGCATTATGCACATTTCATGTGAAACTCATGTATTTGCCCAGCAGTAACTGGCTGACTGGCTTTTTACCTGAGCTCTTTGCCTTCTCTCTCACATGCTAATATAAAAATAATGACTCTCAACCATCTTTTTAAGCCTCCTCCCCCTAGTCTCAGGAAATGTTTGTGTACTACAATGCCCTCTGCTGGAAGTCTGCATTGATAACTATCTTAGTGTGGCGCTGCATACTGATCTCTTTAGTATGCCTATTGCTTGATGGATAAAGCTCCCCTCTCTCTCATGGCTTTGTCAGATAATCCCTTTCTCACAGACACAGACTCACTGTGCTTTCTGGCCTAAGCTGTCCTTTCTGTCTCATGTGTTTTTCACCCTTTGCTTCAGCAGCAATTGATTTGCTTTGACTTCATGCTTTTTATTTTTTGTCCCACTGGTTTAGTTGATGTCTTGTCTTTTGTGTCTGCGCCCTATCTTACATTGCTCATTGCCCCATTTTTCCCTCCCTTTTTGATTTTTGGCTGCCAGCGTTCACTGTGCTCTCATCCAGCCGCAGTATGGGTGAGTTTGCCACTGCTCTGCCTCTCCAGGTTGCACACAGTAAGTCTCTCGCTCTCTGGGCTTGCCCTCTTAACAGCTTTCGCCCTTTCCACCTTCTCTAATGTGTAGTCACTCTGATCCTCCTCTCGCCGGATGTGATGCGTGTCTTAGCATGTCTCTCTTTTTGTGTCCATAACCCTGAATCACTGAACAATCACGCTGGGATAATAAGCTCTGATTGTTTCTGTCACTGTTGTGAGCCACTATGGAGAATAAACCAAATGAAAGATTGGAAACAAAAAATTCAACAATAAATTCAACAATAAAAAAAAAACATTGACGGTAGTTTTGTCACAATACTGAAATGCGAAGTTCAGTATAATCCCATGAAAAATATTGATATTTCATACTAATTCTGATGCCACGGGGTAAATTTACATAGAGGGGCATAACAGTTAAAATTGTTATCAAAAGATAAATAAAACATGACAACAATGATATTTCTTTTCCTGGTTTTCAGCCGAAAACAGCAGAATGACTGTAATAATTATTGATAATAAGAAAGTGATAAAGCGCAACTGGTACTTGTTACGATAGTTTAGAAAATGAGTATTGAAACTTTCAAATTCAATTCAAAATCGATATGTATCAATAAATTGATTTTTTTTTTTACATCACTGAAAGAAAGAGAATCGCAGAGAGCTGACAGATGAAAACAGAGTAGAATCATACGGTCACTATACAGTCTTTAACATATCATTTCCCCTCAGCAAAAGTATGATGCCCAATGAGTCCTATAAGAAGTTACTCCAGACTTTACTTTAAAAGCATCATCATGAGCATGTTTAGGTGTTGTGCTAATAAATATCAGGATTGTCTGATATTCTCAGGGCTCTCAGTTTCATGTTTACAACTTCAGCTCCTCAGAAGCGTTTAGACTACTGTTCAAAGATGGTTTATATCTGCTAATAGCAAATGCTTCTTTAAAAGGAAGGATGTCCCAGTATTTACTCGTAGAATCTCCTCACTATTCAGTAGGCATTTCTTTTACATTATTTACATTAGCAGATAAACCTTTTCTTTAGATTGGTTTGTCATATGCATGTAAGATTTTACCTAGACCTGTGCTCTTTTTCCATCTCCCTGAGCTAAAGGTAGTCGTACAAACAATATTTCTTGGAATGCAGTTAAACCACTGGTTGAGATTTAACTGGAGTGGTGGTTTCAGTGTCAACACTAAAAATAACCTTTTCTCCCTTTCAGGATTTTGAAGAAGTTAGCTCTGTTTTACCTCAATATCCAAAAACGTTTGTTTTGCTGTGTTAAGCATTAAATATTGTGGTGTATTAATGCTTTTATTGGACTGCAAACACATCAGAGTTCTTGAAATCAGAATATCTGCTCTGTAACAAAAGTTGAATTTCATCTCCAGGCCTTCTTAGACACATTGAATATATAGTATGAAACAAATAACACATATTTGTATTTAAAGTGGTAAAGAGTGGTAGCTGGTATGCAGCTCTAATATATTATTAATTTTTTGGCAGAAGAAAGGTTGTACAATTCTGTTTTTTTTTTTTTTTTTTTAATTTCTTTTGGGATCTAAAAAAAGCAATGACTAATCTGTAATGGTTTGTTTCCCGAGTAACAGTCTCAGATCTGGTTGAAAGTGACAGTCTACACATTACAGTCCAGTAATATCTACAGGATGGTTGGCAGACTAAAGATCTCTTCCACAGAACAGTCAAATTGTTTACCAATGTCACTTTTACAATATATTTTGGATTGGTTTTGTCTGTAACTCCGTTAATCCACAGTATGGGGCTGGACTCAGATGTAACCGAGCCATTTAAAAAAAAAAGGTGCTTTTCTGAACATCACATGCTTCTAACACAAATAAATGCAAACTGTATGCATTTCTTAGACCCATAGGCTGATGGAGAGACAGCATAGTTAAGTGTTGCAGAGGTTTAGAAGTGTTGCTATCTATCCTGTAGATAATGAAGTAAACCCAGCCCCAGCCTGAATCCTCTACGACATTACCCTCCTTGCAGCTTCTTCTCTCCTCCTCCATCGTGTTTTGCTGTTACTCAGCCAACAATCAAGGTCCCCCTTTATGACTTTTTAATCTCTCTCTTTCATGCAGGTAGTGCCTCAGGGGGACTAGCAAATGCCAATTTTGCAAATTTTGACAACTTCCCCAAATCGTGTAGTGCTGACTTTGGATCCTTCAGTTCCTCCTCCCAGAGTAACTCCACAGGAGCTGGCAGAGATGCAGTACAGAGTACTAGCCTCCCTGCCGATAGATACGCAGCCCTGGCTGACCTGGATAACGTGTTTAGCTCTGCCAAAACAGAGCAAGGTAAACTTCTCCTGCCTAGCCTGTTTCATAGATCTCAATCGTAGGGATAGAGGTTGACCAAAAAACTGATTTTGAGTTGACAAAAAACATTCTGAAATCAGCCACAGAGATTTAAGCTTCTCCTTCCCAGTGCAGGAACAGACATAGTCTCTATTTAACATGGCTGATTTACAATTCATAGCAAACATCTAACTCTGTATCTCTTAGTTTTTGGCTTAGCCAAGGCTTGGATGTATTTTAAGGTGGCCTAATGTTTTCTTTTTTTTCTCAAAATCAGCCCCTGGCTTCAGTGCTACTGAACCAGCCTGTATTAAAACAGCAGGCCACTGCACATGCTGGAAATAACATGTGCTATGTATTGGTTTCATTGGAGAGTTTTAAAGTCACATGGTCAGAATTCTGGCACTCGAGCATCTGTGAATTGTACTGGGCTGGTACTAGTTTATGTTGTTCGTATGTCTGTGCTAGAAATGCAAGTGCAAATTTCCTAATGATTGAACATTTATTCCCCATTATTTTTAATAGGTTGAATATGGCAGCCATATCCGGACCTTTTTTGTTGTTGTTACAGTCGCCTTTGAAATTTGACTTTTCCCCCTTGATAAATTGAATTGAGGTGGATTGAACCTGGCTCTGCTGTCATGTGCCTCTATTCCAGGAGGTGGTATTCCTGGTGGGGTGAGCTCAGCCGCAACGGCAGCAGCAGGAGTAAGTGGTTTGCCTCAGAAGCAGCCAGCAGTGCCTGCAGGGGGGGACCGCTATGCTGCTTTAGCTGAGCTTGACACTGTCTTCAGCCCCTCAGTCCCTGCTACCAGCGTTTACAACACCACCAGCACCTCACAAGGGTGAGACACACACACAGTTAGCACCCTGTTATAGTGGGGACTAAACATTTAATTCTAAACACAGTTTAGAATTTTTTAGCAAAAATGTTGGTGGCCAATTACTTATCCAGTTGTTGAAACATGGGTGTGATGGCTGATGGATCTGAAACATTGTGCCTGAATACATTTACAGCTATCAGTAACAAAGTGACTTTTATTCAAAGCAACTTGACCTACAGCCATGCATTGACCACAATCACTCAGGATCGTTCAGCGGTCCCTGGTCTTCTTTTTTGCAGACTTTCCTGATAAGCTTAATGTGTTGACTTTGTTTCACTCCAGTGGTGTGTTTGGCCCAGAGACTGGGGTGTCCACAGCACAAGCACAGCAGGCCCTGCCAGGCATGGCTCAAGGTTTTGGACGTGAGTGAACCGTTTTCTGATGGTTTGTGCTAATTGTCATCTCAAGTTAAAATCAGTAATGATTTAGACATTTAAAGTAATGATGGAAACAAGGGGCGATTCCAGGGTGATATAGAGTGTCCCTTTAGTATTTGGGGTTACTGTAGATTCAAACAGCTTTTCTGCCCTTGTGGGCTCTTGAGTGCTCTCCTGGTTGAAATGTCAAGAGCTGCTTGAAGATTTGATCAGAGAATGAGGGAGGATCATTTTTCTTTAAACGTCATCATCTTACAGATACAGACTATACACAAATTTTAATTTGTCAGCAGGGACAAGCCAGGATCAGTTTTGTTGTTTGAAAGGGTTACCAAGGAGACAGTTTGTGTTGCAGAGATTTGAAGTTGGAGTGAGGGGAAATCACTGACGGAGGGCATTTATATGTTCAAATGGGGCATACTCCATGAATCAATACTTTTGTTTTTAACATGTTAAGTTAGTGCACATTATGTTTATTGTTTGACACTCTGTACTTGTTTGGTGACTCGATACTTCTCTCTAACAGCTCAATCAACTAATCCATTTGTAGCTGCTGGAGTTGCCCCGGCAGCAGCTCCAACCAACCCATTCCAAAGCAATGGCAGAACAGCAAATATGGCGGCAGCAGCAGCAGCAGCAGCAGGTGTGTGTATGTTTGTGTGCGTCTGGGTAGTGTACTGTATATGCTACAAATTCACGGTCAACTTACTCTGTTATTATTCTAAGTGCAGAATAAAATCCTTTCACGTGACACCCTTTACCCAGGCTCAGAAAAAATATGCCTCCCACCACAGAGGCTACCAATCAAGGAAATAAAAGGGAAAGTTTTAACTTTTAAAAACTGCTGAATTTCGTTCCCTATGGAAATGGCCAGAATGACTTACATCGCCATTGTCTTGTCTGATTGCTCTTGTCATGCTGTACAGACTTGATGAGGGCTCTTCATGGGCAGGGTTATCCTCCCACCTTTGGTAGGTTCCCTTGTGCTCTCTGCTTCCCCTTTGCTCTCCTGTGTCTTTCTTTTGCAGTGCCTTCTTGTCCCTTCAGCAAATCTATCAGGAAAATGTTGTTGAAGTAAAATCAATCACAACATTCAGATAAAGGGGCGTAAGGTAACAGTAACCAGGAGAAGATAGGACATGTTCAGCCTGAGTGTAAAATAAATGCAGCTCTTAGGAAATCTTGAAAATGGGAAAGTTATTGATTAAGAAGCTCTAATTATGTTCATATGGAGAGAGCAAGTCATAAAATGTATTTCTTCTGATTTAAAATGTCATGTAATGTGTTGTATCTATCTAAGGGCAGCGCCCTCATGCCCTCTATTGGGACCCTGTAAATTCATTAATGTTGGCTTCTTCAACATTTTCATTTATCAGGTACCAGGAGGCACGACGTCGCCTCTGCCTTTTTAAGACATTAGCTTATTAACCTCAACATGCACCATAACAAATATAAATGATCATTTTTTTAATTCATGAACTCCGTAACATCATAAAATGCTCATTCAGTGGATAAAGACAGTAACCCAGGATTTGAAATTAATTGTAACTCAAGTTGTTGATTTTGCTTAATGGCCACTGGATGTAGTATTTTTACCAGGTATCAGATTTCTCAGTTGCCTGCTGACTGTCTTACTAACTGCAGTTTGATTCCACTTGTTGCAGTGTTGTGCTCCTGTGTGGTCACACGCTGGTGCTACACTTGCTGCACGTGTTAAAGCCTCATGTCTGACTCTTGCTCAAACCTTTTTCCTAAGGCTTGTCTGGAGACAACCTTAATCTAAACATGCATGTGTTTCAACTGCACAAACACATGCAGTGTGAGATGCTGAAGATCTCAGAGTTAAATGGACGGTTTGGACATTGGGAGCCACACTATGGATTACAGACTCACCTGTGCAGCTATGCCCCTGCTTAAAGGACCAAACCTACTGCACAGCGTAGTTGACATATTTCTGTTCCTTAGTCATTGTACAAAAATGTCTCTTTGTGTTCTCTCGTTGACTGTCTGTAATCTGTAGGTGTTCATCCTCTCATTTAAGTTCACTTCCAGTATACTGCTTTCTAACAAACTACTGATATATAGAAGTAGGTCAGCATATTTTATGTTCTTGCATTATTCTTGCACTTTTTGGGTTGTACCCAAATTGTTTAATGCACTTATTGTAAGTTTCTTTGGATTGGAAGAAAAAGCCTCAGTTAAATACATAATGTAATGTCTGATATTAATAATGTCGTAGTATTTGCAGTTGTGTATGTTTTTTTATAGGTGTGTGTGTGTGTGTGTGTGTGTGTGTGTGTGTGTGTGTGTGTGTGTGTGTGTGTGTGTGTGTGTTAAAAAACAATGAAGCAGCTACTGCTAACCATGTCATTTAGACCTAATATTTCATGCCTGTAGATGTCTTGTTTAGGCTTCTTTAACCGGCGGCTTTCCTGCTGTATTGCAGCATCGTTTGGCACAGGGTCCATGAGTATGCCAGCTGGATTTGGGAACACTGCAGCCTTCAACCTGCCCACCAGCTTTAGTGGAACCTTCCAGCAACCCTTTCCTGGCCAGGCTCCCTTCCCTCAGCCTCCTGCCTATCCCCAGCAACCAAATGGTGTGTTTCTCTGTGTAGGTTATGTAGATGTAGACATATACGCTTTAATAGCCATTCTGAAATTCAGGCTTGCATGTGCATCTGACTGAGTGGTTATCACATTAGAGCACTTACGTCCCTTAAAATTGTTCAAGTTATGCTATTCTGTTCGGTGAGGTTTGTTCTCATGAACATGGGTAAAGGAGTTTTCCTTTTTTGTTGTTGAGTGACAATTTACGTGTCTTGCAGGTGGAGGATTTCCAGCTTTTGGCCAGGCCAAGCCTGTTGTGACTCCTTTTGGGCAGGTGATGGCTGGACCTATGGTCTCAAGCAACCCTTTCTTGGTAAGAGGGATATGTGGCTGGACGTCTTGTTGAAGAGTTTAGTTTTATACAGAAGAATGAAGAGGCTTTCTAGTTATCTTGAATAGGCCATTGATTACATTGTCACTGTTTTGTCAGTTATAATAAAAACAAAAAAAAAACCCACCAGTCATTGAATGTACATCATCACATCAAATTAATGGATTTCAAAACGTCAGCAATTAGTGTCCTCAGTTCTCAAACACTTACTGAGAAATGTTAGAAGAAAAGGTTATGTCACACAGTGGTACACATGCTTTTGTGTTGCAGGCATCAAATTCAGAATGAGTGTATATTTACAAAAAACAATAATGTTTATTGGTTTGAACAATTAAATACCTTGTCTTTGTACTGTATTTGACTGAATATAGGTCAAAGGATTTGGTCGTAGTAAGCACTATTTTCTGATTATGTGTTTGTGTATCTTTTTTCCCCTCCAGGGTGCAGCTCCATCTGCACAATATCCTGCAGGAGGCTCTTCAACGAATCCCTTCTTATAGCGATCCATCCAATCAGCTCTGATACAGGGTCAACTGGCGCGCTTGCACCTATTGCACTGTTTTGTTTCACAAGTAGCTTTAAACACGATGTTTGTAAGGATTTGTATTTTCTATCGCAGTTTGTCACAAATGGAACAGTATGACAGACGGTCATGTTGACTCTGTCTACGGCTACAAAACAAAGTGATGGTGTGTGCAGAGGGAGAGGTCTTTCCCCTACTCTCGATTTAACCTGTGAACTGGCCTGGCCTCTGCTGAACTACAGTGTATAATCAAACTGGCTGAAAACTTAAGTTATTGAGTACAGAACATCCCATTCATTATGCTGCAATTCTGTACATATTCGTTTTCTTTTTAGGAAATTAGCGCTTTGTGCATATCAGTATTTGTATCTAACACACAGGATTTGTTAAGACAGAACTTTTGCTTGGTAAAGCTAAAGGGTACTGCCACTTTCTGTATTTGTGAAGAACCAAACTGTTTATTTGTGCAGGTTTCTTTTAAGGTAAACTGTTCTCACTAAAGAAAAAAAAGCCTATTGTGTTGGCGAGAGATGAGAGATGAGTGACTGTTGAATCAGGGATGGGCAGGGGACTTGTTTCTCTGCCATCCCCTGTCCTGCTGACAGAGGCCCAGGTCACAAAGCTTGTGAACTACACTCAGTCCATAAGTAGGTGAAGGCTGATGAGCCGAAAACACTTACATTGGGTATTAGAGAATTTTAAGTTAATGTGTAAATATATACAGTATATATATTAAAATGAGTTTTAAGTCAGAAGAAATGACCAAACCATTCATTTATATTGATGTATGAAAATCTTGTATATTTGTTTTGTATAAAAAAAAAAAAAGGATTTATATTCTTGGTGTTGCAGTCAGTAATTTGAAGCTTTTCTGCTTTTAAATTGGCATTTGTCCACTTGGACACAGTGAGGACCAAAAGCACAAGTGATTATCTTAGCTGATGGTGGCAAAGTCTTTGAATTCAGAGTCTGTGTTCATCAGAATCTCGAGGTTCATTTTTTCCTGGAGGGTCGGACTCTTTGCTGCTTCTCTTCTCTGCTTTCCAAATAGTAAACAGTCCCCGAAGTGAAAAAACAACAGCGATGATTAAGTGGTAACTGGCATAGATGGTGAACTGTAAAATAATAATTTCAAAGCAATGATGAGTGGACACATAAACACTTCTGCTACATCTTCAAAAGACATTTTCTGATCAGACTGCTCACCTGAGGAATGATGCTCAGGCCCAGCCCTCTACTGTCAACCACAATGGAAGTGAGGATCGTCTGTAGAGCCAGTGCTCCAAAGTTGTTTGCTCCAAACACAAGAGCATATCTTTCCATTGACAGGTCAGCTGCAATCTGGTACCTAAGACAAGAATTGTTTATTTAAATGTTCTTTCATGTTCTGCCTGCAATAAAATAAGTCTGAATTATGAGGTAAAATAACCTGTGTTATCTTATCGTATAACACTCTTACATGGCTATTGTTATCAGCAGCATGTACAGGCACTTGAAAATGACGTAACTAACGTAGCAGACCCAGATGTTGCCGATGAAAGTCATGAGGAATAGTGCTGTTGCCCCGAGTCCAGAGAAACCACCTAGGGCCAGCTCTCCCCACAGCTCCCATCTCACCTCAGTGAAGCCTATACCATAGGCTGTTCCTGCACCTGCAAAACACATTGATTTAAGATTACTGTAATAGAGATGACGGTAAGCACCAAGAAGAGGGGTTGTAATCAAATAACTTTGATAATGGTCGAATGCAACCTTTTTTTCCTTCCTAGTCTGTATTATTCACTGGAAACCTTTATATTATGTTGCTTACTCAACAGGTAGGACACTGCCTCCACACCTCCATTGTAGATGCTGAAGTTCTGAGAAGGCTGCACATCCTCCCACAGCATCTGCAGGGTACAGATCATTTAGGCCATATGGAGGTACTAATCTCACACATTACACTGGCCCTCACGCAAGAAAAAAACATACACATTCACCTTTTTTTGCTCATGTCCAGGATTTGTTCTTATTTTGTCAGTACCCATTAAAAATCCCATCTTGTTTTCACAGTCCACATTTTGTTGCCCAGTGCAAGGAAAAATAAATGTTATGTTTGAGTAACATTTACAAAAATGCACAAATATCATTTAATCAAATTAAGATAATGTTTTAGAGTAGTTGTTATGACTGGATTATTAAATTTTAGAGCTAAAGAAATATACTCTGTTCATTTATCCCAATTATTGTAATTTCCCTTACTATGTGTCCCGCTGCTCACTGGTGCTAGATTGTAACAAAATACATTTACTCAAGTACTGTTCTTGAGTACAGTTATGAGGAATGTTTAATTTACTTTACTTGAGCATGTTAATTTCATGCAACTTCCCACTTAAAACCCACTACACTTCAGATGGAAATATTGTACTTTTTACTTTGCTACCACTACTGAAATACTTCTTTACAAATTAAGATTTTTGCACACAAACTTATAAAAATGTACACATGTGCAGCTAAAGCAATTAGTTGACTAATCAGAAAATAAACTTCCATCTAGTTTTGTAACTATGCGTGTCCTTTTTCATGCAAAACACGGGCCAGCTTTTACTAAATGTAAAAGGACTTGATGCTTTTTCTTTATTATTTTTTATTTATTTAAACTTTTTGCATGCTTCCTTTTACTTTAATATTTCATTACGTTACCCTGACATTACATACTTTGTTAAATTTTATTTAATAGTTTCTCAGTTTCACAACTAAGTTCTTCATCTTACAACCTTTTTTGGTGTCATGTCTCCAGTCTTGGCCATATGCCAAAGCCTTTGCACACGGCACAACTCTTATATAGTGTTTAGGGGTCTTTACCTATGCTAATAGATTACTTAAGATCAAGTGGGATGCAGCATTCAGCACACTGATCAGAGCAAATTTGCATGATTAAGAACACTAGGTGCACTTGGAGCTCTCTTATTTTATACTTTCTCTTACCGTAAAATGAGAAATGTAAGAGAATGATGCTGCATGAGGCTCAATAATTACTTGTTGAATATGTCCAAACAAAACAGGTGTGTAGATTTTCATTTTTTTGTTGCATTCACAACTGACCTGCACATAGTTGACAGTCTGGTTATAACCGCAGGTGGCCATCGCCCACCACACTGACCAGTACAGCAGCTGTCTGGAGGAATAGCACTGGCGGAAGTCTCTCCACAGCTGGAGGAGGACTTGGCTGCAGCTCTCTGCTCTGACCAACTCCTCAAGGTCATCAGCCTGAGGCCCTTTTTCATTCCATTTTTCTCCTGCATCATCCTCTGTTTCTCCTTTCTCCACCGTTTTATCTTTAATATCTTCCAGGGAAACTTTATCTCTGATTGTGTGTTCTGTTGCATCCCCAGTCCCATCTACGTGCCTCTTTGTTTCCTCTGTTGCCGTCTGCTTTCTGCGATGGAAGAACATGCTCTGCTGGGGCATTGGCAGTAGGCATGAAGTGACGAGAGCTATAGCGGTGAGAACTAGAGTAAGCACCAGGATGTTGTTGTAGGACATGAGGTTGAAACTGACAAGCAGCTGACCCAGCACAGAGCCCACCGTGTACCCCAGGAGCTGGACGCTGCGGCAGTAAGAGGTGGCCTTCCGGTACCTCTTTAGATCCACCACACTGTAATAAACAACATATTCAAAATGTAAAATTCAAACCCCTGGCAGTGCTGGTCTCTCTCTACCCTTTTTGCTTCAGTACGTAACCTGTAGATGTAAGAGAAGTAGGCCACCTCGCTGGCTGTCACCACCCCATAGAAGAACTCCATGGCCTGCAGGGCTGGTACACTTTTCAGCCAGAGTATCATCCCTGTGGTGATGAAGAGGGTGACACACTGAAACACCACCACAGGCTTGTAACGCAGCCAGTCAGTCAGCAGGAACACCGGGACCAGCATTGACAGGTAAGAGTAAGTCCACACGGGTAATATTTGATTGACAACCTGATGAGGAAACACCAATAGGTAAATAAATAAAAAATTAATAGCTATTACAATCAAGATAGGAACTGCATTACCTCATAGCAATAATTAAAGGTTTTCTAATCGTGATTGGATTTTTATCACACAGGTAACTAAGACTGTATTTAACTCTTTACTGTCATTTGTAATAACTTAACATGAACATTTCTCCAAGTACAAAATAATAAACATGTTAGTTATTTTAGGTTTTGGTATCCGAGCTGCAAAACTGATGAGGCAAACGGAAACAGTGTCAAGCTGTGATTGCTCTTTTGATTTAATTATATTTTTCTGGGTTATGGGTCACTGAAAGCAGTTTTTTTTCAAGGTGGGCTGTATGGGGTCCTTGTACCACTGTGAATGGGGGTCAGCAACAACACTTACTTCAGCCACCTAAAAAAAAATAACAACTAGTTTAAGTGTACACTATTCTGAGAGTATTTCCACTGCTTTACCTTTGCCTCAGACAACCACTTTGAACAGGAAAGCCATTAATGGCTTCAGTTCCCCATCTGTGCTCCCATTCAATCCACCAGACTCCATTGAGAAAAAAAGTAATTTTAGCTTGCTGAACATAGGCCTGCTTGTCTACTGCTGCTTCAATCAGTTAGTTAGTTTGTGTTTTTGTGAATCCAGGCTAACCCCTTTAAGTGCCAAAGTATGACAATAAGACAAATAAACTAACCAACTGAGACAGCGGTAGACCAGCAGCTCCTGTGTTCAGTGGTGTTAAATCGCTGTTTTTCTCAATGGAGTCTGGCTCTGAGGACAGCAATAAAACGGCTTCATTTTCCCTTGATAATCATTGTGTGATACTAAGATAAACCAGTGAAAATACTCTGAATATAGCGTACACTTACATGGCAGAAAAATGTTTAATTGCTGCCCACATTAGTACATTACTTAGCTTCTATGCTGGATTCCTGCCTGCCTCTCCACACTGGGGGCATGCTGACTGACATACTGTTTTCTATCAAGTGTCTAAGGAAAAGTAACGCATACAACCCCACTTCAAAAATCTGAATTATACCTTCAAGTCATTTGTCCGTTCTTTTGTACCTGTTCAGTCGTCAGATTCTTGTCTGGTCCTGTCAAGTACGGGATGAGGAAAGGCTCCAGGGGTTTGACTGTGCTGAAGAATCCATAAATGCAAAGCAGAGTAGTGGGATACCTCCAGCCTGCTCTCCATCTCCTTACTGCCTCCATCTTCTGCTGTTCTTCTACCTGTCTCAGGTGTGTGTATATGTTCCTTTACTCTGTCTGTCTTGCCTACTTGTTGAAAGCACTTCAGGTTGTCTAAGCATCGAGCTTGTTTTGTAAATCAACAACCAAGATAAAAGAGCAGCAGCACCATGGTGAAGGTTCAGCTCTAGCCCAGATACACATGTAACAAATTAAACAGGCAGCCACACCAATCTAAGGACTTTATCTTTAATATCCTCACTAAACAGTAATAATTTCGGCTTTATTGTGCTGTTGAGATTCTTGCAGAGATAACAAATTGTAGAGGTGATATGAGAAACACATATGACTTTCAGTCAGCAACTAAGGGCTATTGCTGTATCTAGGGGCACCATTTGGCAGGCAATACGATGTTTTACACTCATTTACACATGCACTCAGAAGATTTTTTTTATTCCCCATCAGTAAATGGAACAATCACCTGCTCATTTAGGTTTTTCAAGACTATAGCAGTTTATTGAACTAGGTCAGAAACGCTCAGCACAGATCACCTCCACCCTGGACTCTCGGTCCTTGGTTCCTGTGTGCTCAGGATTGTGCTGATTCACACAGGCAGTGTAGGTCCCTCGTATCAGAAAGAGCACTGAGATAATGGCGTAGTAGCTGCCGTAGATGATGAACTGCAGACAAATCCCACAGTTAGTAATATTTTAGTCATGCTATGGCTTGATCATTACCAAACATGTCTGCATGCAATAGTGAATTACAACCAGAAGGTGTTGCTCTCTCCTCATATTTTAGTGTTTATCATTCAACAGAAATCTTATGCTGCTTTCATTCTTGTTTCAGAGAGAGCTCACCCACAGATTGTGAGTGATAAATTCCTTGTGCTCTTACATTTCATAAAATTTCAAAAAATAATAATAATTTACTGTTTACGCACATACCTGTGTCACAATATCCAGTCCCAGTGCAGCTTCATCCACAACTATGACTGTTATAATGGTCTGCAGCAAAAGGGCCACAAAAGTGTTGATTCCAAATGTTAAGGCGTAGCACTCCATGGAGAGGTTGGATGCGATCTGAAATCTAAAATAACAAAGCAGTTATAATTTGTGAAAGAACTTTAGTGTATACTTATCAGTCACTGATGCTATATTTCTAAGCAATGCAAAATAGAGCTGAAACAATCAGTCGATTAACAGAAAATGTATCTACTGTTTGGATGGTCAATTAATCATTTGGGTCACTTGCCAAGCAAAAACTTCAAATATTTGCTGATAACAGCTTCTTCAATGAGCATGTTCTGCCTTTCTTTGTATATCATTATAAATTTAATATCTTAGTGTAGAGGATTTTTTGTCAGAATAAAGGAGCGGTTTTAGTATGTAACTAATAGATGAATTATTAATTGTTTGAGAGAACAACCAGCAGATTAGTCAGCAATGAAAATAATCTGTGGTTGCAGCCTAATCCAAAATTTGCCATCTTTGTCAAAAAAATATCTTGATATTTGATTTTCTCCAAATCAACCACTCCTAAGTGGGGTTTTATTTGTAAAATAAGCTTTTTAGACAAATACCTCATATTGTTATGATAATGAAGTGTTGACTTTTGGTGCTTTCACAAAATATTTACGCAATGAGATTTTTTGAAAATAATTATCGAGTGTGGATATAATGACCAAGAAGGTAAAGGCAAATAATGGCAGCCAAAACAGTTAGATAAGTTCAGAAAACAGGGACAGTTTTTAAAGGCCCACAGTAAATATGCAGAATGAAAAAATGAGATATTTTATGGTGAATTTACGTTGTTATGGTGATGAGGAGCATGTAGCAGGACTTGAAAATGACATAACCAGCATAGCATGCCCAGATACTGCTGGTGAGCGCCATCAGAAACACAGCACCCGTTCCCACAGCTGAAAACAACCCTAACGCCAGCTCTCCCCACACGGCCCAGGTCACCTTGATGTGGCCCACAGAGAAGGCTGCTGCAGCACCTGGCCCATGGAAGAGAAGGAGGAAGTGATTAATCTGTCATTCCAATGGAAAACACCTCCACTGTGCCTATACATCCTTTTTATGATTCATTTATTAACCCAAACAACATCTCTTTCCTGGAACGGTGATACAAATAGTAATGTGGCTTCAAAACAAAAACTCATGCACCACATGCCTTAACTGGCCTCCGCAGCACCTGCCTGTTATGATGAACCTTTTAAAACCTGGCTCTTGGGATCAACTATCAGCAATAATCAGAGAATCCATTACCTCCTAACTCTGTCTCCTTAATTGAATCAATTACTCTTCTTCTCGTCGTGCTGAGCCAGGTTGAGCGTAAGCAAGTGAGACCACGGTGTTGCTATTTCCTTTCAAAATCAATACACATTTTCCATTTAATCATGTCTCTCTTATAACCTATAACAGCATGGTTGTTTTCTTTTAACTGCAAGTTTTTATAGGTCTATGCACATCAGACATGGCGACTTTAATGACATTGTTAACATTGTTTAATTTCCTGTGTCCAAAAGCAGCTTTTTACTCTTTTCACTCCTTGATTAAATGTGGTTTTGTCCACATTATTCTTAAAAAAAAAACCTCAAAACCTTAGTTTATGAGTGCTTTGTCCTGTTCCCACAATATTTTTGAAAAGTTGTTTTTTTTAAAGCTGGCGATATTCTGTACATTACTGTGATTGTCAACAAATCACAAGAAAATACCAAAACCAACAATATGTGAGACTGGTTTTCCAATACCTACCCTAACCTCTGTTTTTTTTTAACTTCATATTTTTATGAAAAAGCTGGAGGTGCTAGTTGTAACTAAGGAGCATGTTATCTAATGCAACAGTGTGGACCATTGTGTTTTTAATAGTTTTTGGACAACAATGGAGGTCTTGGCACAGAGGAGTAAACATTATCGAGCTTAAGGTACAAAGACGAGACTTAAATGTAGAATCAGTTCATCACTACTTTGGTCTTTTCATGAGGTTTTCTGACACTGAGAAAAATATAGGTTATTAACAGACTTATGCTCCAAGAACTGATGATACTGAAACAAATTTGAAACAAAGTTGCTCAAGTATGACTTCACCAGAAATAGGAACCTCTAATATTTCTTCATGTTATCTGTAAAAGGTTTTCTCTTTTGGGCACATACACATAGAGCCAGTCTTACCTACAAGGGAACACGCAGCCTCTACTCCTCCGTTGTAGATGGACGATGTGGCTGATGGTTCTATATGGTCCCACATTAACTGTATGTAGTTGAAAACCTGTACGTAGCCAGCTGTGGCCAGAGCCCACCACAGGGACCAGTAGATTAAATTCCTGCATGGTGGAAATGATTAAAACAGATTATAATCATGATTATAATGAGAGGACTATCGGAGTTCTATATGAAGACATTATAGAGACTTGCTTATTTGTTACAGTAAATGACAAACTATAACACAGACAAAATGTGCTTAAGGTGTGTGCTCAGCAGATCTGTATTTAAAGTATGAAATGTGCTGATATTTAATCAAAAAAAGAAAATGCCTGGAAGAATATGACTCCCTGAAGCTTTGCCAGAGTAGATGGCCTGCACTGGCTGCATTTTCCCTGCTGCACCAGCCAGCACTGCCATTATGCTCCATCTTCTCTTTCACAGAGCCAACATCATCCTTATCCATCACCGGTCCATCCGCTCCCAAAGGCCCCCCCTGCTGGGACTGCAAGCCCACACCCGCAGCCTTTTTCCCTTTGAAGAACAGGCTCCTCTGGGGCATTGGCAACCAGAAGGAGATGAGAAAAGCCATGCTTACAGTCCCCAGAGTGATAGCATTGATGTAGAAGTAGTCCACTCCTGTTTATTAGAGTTCAGACTTTATCAGTGCATGCTTAATTTACACAAGGTGTTTACTGGGAGATGTTTAGAGTCTATATTTAAGAGAATTCTTGATTGTTATGTGGAGAAAATACAGATTCAAAACTCATCTATTATTTTTAATTTACTCCATTTATATAGACAAAGAGGCCCTACCTGCCAGGGAGATCAGCACTTGGCCCAGGCTGGCACCAAATGTATATCCAGCCAGCATGGCACTGCGGAGGTAACCAGTGGCTCTTTGATAATTCTCAACTGGAATTAAGCTGTAAATATAGGAAAAATAGGCCACCTCTGTGGAAGTCACTACAGCATAGTTGACCTGTTGGTGTGATAGAACAGTTTAAAAGAGATTTCAACCTTGTACCAGTACTGCATAATGTCCTGCAATCTTTCTTAAAAAATTATCCTGAGTAATATGCAACAGTGCAGTACTACTGTAATATGTCTGTTCAAAGCAGGATTATAGTCTAATTTAATTGTGACATTTTTGTAACCTTTTTTGTCAGGACACAGGAGTGCTGCAGCTTTTATTATTCTGAATAAAACAAATGTGTGACATACATTATCTCTGTTCAACTATTTTCAATCATATTTCTCAATTTTTCAGTGGACCTGAAGGAAGATCATGGCAGGCAGACCGGGGACAAAGCAGAGCAGGATATAGTTGGTGACCAGGAAGAGCCCCTGCACCACAATGAGAGGTTTGTGCCTCAGAAAGTCAGTCAGGAGGAAGACGGGAAAAAGGAAGGCAAGGTAAGAGTACGTCCAGATCGGGAACAGGTAGTTGGTCACCTGTGGGGAAAACAACAATCCTGATCCAGGCACACTGTTTATCTCTCTTGTCCTCTGCATTCATATCTCATTTTTAATCAAAACAGAAGAGCAGCTGCTAAAAGGTTGTGTACACGCATGTGTTTGCCATGCTTACCACTTCTTCAGAGATGTTCTTGTGCGGTCCAATTAGGTATGGTGTGAGGAATGGCTCTGCTACTCTGCAGTTAGCAAAAAAGCCATAGAGTGACAGGACTGCCGTAGGATAAGCCCAGGTGGAGGACCTCAGCTTGGCCCAACAGCCCATTCTTTTACCTCAGTAGACTTTCCCAGAGATCGTTTTTTGTTTTTATTTTCAAGAACGCTGCCAGAGCACCTTTAACATTATTTGAAGTCAGACTTCCCAGACTATCCCTCAGTTCGCTGACTGCTTTTGAAACAATAAGTATCAGTAGTAGCTAGAAAATACACACATAATCTTTATGGCCTGCATGTGCTTGAGTCAAAGTTTATGAGCAGTAGACTTCAACCTGACAGGAAACAGGGGGATAGTTTCAGGTTTTGCTGTCAGTGCAAGCCTCAAGTCTGTGAAAGATTATGTCAGTCAAGATAGGAGTGCATTTAACAGGGGTGAATGAAACTTCAATTGTAAGGCAGAGGCAGGCAAATTGAGCCTGTGCATAAGATGACCCCCCTCTGCAACATAAAAGCAAATATATTTATTCATTGCATCAGAGATTAACCAGTTCTCTAACTGTATGACAGAGTTAAGTAAACAGATGTATGAATGAGAATGCTGTATAACATGTAAGAGGAAAAACAGAACAATTAGGCTATTCAACATATAAACCCAAACCCAAGTTATGGATGCTATGAGCCTCACTGAGCAGCAGGACCGACCTTGGCATAAGGAATCTATATTATTATCCTGTTTAGTCCTCGTATATTCCTCACTTACCTAAAATAACTCACTGTCTAAGCCTACTTGCAAAAACCTCAGAAATACAGGCAGTTCCCGAAATGATGGAAGGCTCAACATTTCAAGACATTGCCAAAATTCACTCCTGCCTCGATACTTCACTGTCACAGCCTCCTTGTAAATGACCCCAAGATGTGATAGTAAAAGTGGCAGCACTACCATTCGTTACTGTTTAATTAACTAGTCGTTCAAGTTCTGGACGTTTTGTTTACATCCGTGCTGCGCATGCGTCTTGGGTGCACGCGGGCATGTTCCGCTCAGGACTCTGACGTAACCACAGACTTACCCAGGGGGTGTTACCATGGAAACAAACATAAACGTTTGCTACTTTAGCCGACCGAGCGGGCTGTCCAGTCAAATTTAAGGGACTGAACGTCTCAAAACCTGCTTAAATACACATATAACATAAGAATATATAGTTTCTATTTCTTCTGCGTGTTATTTTGCTATATTTTTGGCGATGTCCGCTTCTGAAGTCCAGGAAACGATGCGGAATGAAGTCAAAGCGACTCAAGAGGAATGTGGCGATGCCTCCGTAAAGGATGGAGCTCAAGAAAGCAAGAAAAACGATGAAAAACAGCAAAACCCACTTCAGGAGACAAAGGGAAAATATTCAGGTCCAAGAATGACCAAGAAGTTCCTTAAGGACCACTGTAAGGAGAACAAACTTTACTCAACACCTTGCCTGAATGACACATTGTACCTCCATTACAAAGGATTTTCCACCATTGAGAACCTAGAGGAGTACACAGGACTGAAGTGTCTCTGGCTGCAAAGCAATGGGATCCAACGCATCGAGAACTTGGATGCACAAGTTGATCTGCGTTGCTTGTTCCTTCAGCAGAACCTTATAAACAAGCTGGAGAACCTCGAACATCTGCAAAATCTTGGCACCCTGAATGTCTCCAACAACTACATACACACCATAGAGAACCTCTCAGGCCTTCCTAATCTGTGCTCTCTGCAGATTTCCCACAACAAGCTGGAGACTGTGGAAGACATACAGCATTTGAGTCAGTGTTTGGAAATCAGTGTGCTGGACATGTCTCACAATCTGTTACACGACCCTGAGATCCTCCTTGTACTCGAGGCCATGCCAGATTTGCGAGTGCTAAATTTAAGTGGAAATGAGGTGGTGAAAAAAATCCCAAACTACAGGAAGACCATGATTGTGCGTCTCAAGCAGCTCACCTTCCTCGATGATTACCCCGTGTTCCCCAAAGACAGGGCATGTGCAGAGGCATGGGCGGTTGGAGGTTTGGAAGGGGAACAGAAAGAGAGGAAGCAATGGGAAACTCGAGAGAGGAGGAAAATTCAGGAAAGCTTGGACGGCATGGCGAAGATTCGAAAGGCAGCCCTGGAGAGACAATGCCATCGAGAGCTACAGGAGAAGGGTGAATGGCTTATGTTTACAACCCTAGTGCACATACGTACATAGAGTAAATGTAGATTTGCTTTTTTTAGACGGTCTCTTTCATTTCAGGAGCGACTGAGGCTTCCACCTCTCCAGAGACGCCATGTGAGGACAACCACATCCAGATTCTGACTTCACCAAAAGGAGAGACGATCCAAGCCTTTGTGCAGGACTGCCTGGATGCACATGAAGAGTCCTTGCAGAGTCAGTCAACATATGAGCGCGATGAATATCAGCCACACTGTGAACATCAAGAAGCAGAGCAGCCAGGTCAAGGTTCACAGAAGAGGCTGTTAGAGAAAGATGACCAGGAGAAATTACAGATGAAGCAGCCTGTGACAGAAGAGAAAGAGGATGTGAATCCAGAGCACGCTGCACAAGAGCAAGAGAGTATTACAGGAAAGATGCTCGAGACAGAAAAATTAGAGGACAAACAACAAAATGAGTCATGTGGAATCCAGTGTATGAGAAATGAAGCGAAGAGAGAGCAGGAGAGCACAAGTGAGCGGTGTGAAAAGAAACAGCCGTCTCTGGTCAGGGCAGCTCCTCCAGAAGCGGACCACATTGTACCAGCACACGGTCCTGGACCACTGGTTACAGAGCTGGAGGAAGAAGAGCAACTGGAAACAATTCACCTCCCACACCGCTCACTGTGTGTCGATGACCTCCCTGATCTGGAGGATATAGACACAGAGGATTTCACAGCACTTTTCTCCTCTCAGCAAGTGTTCAAACCTAAAATAGAAGTCTTATCAGGAGGCAGTGATGAGGATGAACCAATCGGGGATCAGAGTGAGTTCATCCCCACCTTTGGTCCGGAGGAAAATTCATTGTTCTTGATCAATGGCAGCAACAAATCAGCTGGGATCTCTGACATGTCTTCATCATTGGTGTATCCAGGAGATGGGGATACCACAGAGTCACTAATGTTTGAACCAGTGGGAAAATCCCAAACCAAACAAACCTCTTCTCCACCACGCTGCCTGATTGAGGAGCTTGAATGATGCTCCTGAGGTTTAAGGCATTTTTCTGTCACATTAAAGTGACAATCTAGTCTCACAGCACATAGCTTTAGGGTAAATGTTCTTATGCTGGCCATGTGGGGCCATAAAAAGCCCAATGAGGGTACAGTTTTAATTTTAAAAATTAATATTTAGTGGTTATTATTCTAGTGGATTGTTTTTTGTTGAGCATATTTGTGTTACAGAATTTTAAAGCCGTCTTATATGGTTAATTGTTAGACTTTGAAAACAGAATTAATATTATCTGATCTATTAATTTTTCTTATATAGTCTTCTTCCTTATTGTCAATTATAGCTGCTTTATTTTAAAAAAAATAGTCATTATTGCGAAATGTAATTCATCATCTAGAATATTTGTTTAACAATTTCAAAAGCATTTGTTCATTTGATTTATTGTAAGACTGTGAAAACAAGAAATTGTTATGCATTTCAGCATCAATAAAAATACAGGACAACGGGGTCATATGTATGGTTTTACTAAATTGTATTACATTTCCCCATTCAAGTCACATATTCCTCTCTCCCCAATAAATATTCTCCACATTGCAGCTCCTCTTCTGTTTTGGTAAACTACGCTTTACTGTATCTATGGATGACTTCTTTCCAAAGAAGTATGACATGAACAAATATTTACAACAAGTCATGCTTAGCATTGAGGCAAGAAGATTTGTAATAAAAACAAAACATGAGGAAACATGAGACAGGATGAAATAAGAGTAAAAAAATAAAACTGTACATGTATTAAATAAACCAAATCAAAATATAAGCCCTGTGGGAAAACAGACCTTGCACGTGTGTGTCATGGTCTTCTTCACACAGGGACTGAGTGCAGCGAGTAGCTAACATTTGACACATAGAATAAGGTAAAGTACGTTCTTCTGTCACGGTGATGGCAGAAATACGGGCCGGCTCTAACGTCGCAACCACACCCAGGTGTTGACGAGCCAGAAAGCTACAGTGACCGAGTACAGGATCATCTCTCGCTTTGCACGCTCCTTGTTCTCTTCTTCCAAATGTTGGAGTCTCCGGTTCAACTTGATAAGCTATAGATTTAAAAAAAAAAAAAAAATTCTCAGTGACAAGGCTTTCATGATTCACTTCTGTGCCACAAGATGGAGATAATAATTCAAGTAATAATAATAACTTTGTTTATGTAACACCTTTAAAAACAGTTTACAAAGTGCTTTGACGGACAGACAAAGCAGAAATTGGATGCATAGACAGCAATGTAACAGCAAGCCAAACAGTTTTGTTGAACACAAGCGAGAACAAACTAGGGCAGGTAGAATGTAATCAGAAACAGAGGACAAATAATGCAAGATGCAGGGCACATAATGTCAATATAAAATAATAAAAAAGAAATAGACCAAAAACAAAAGTCAAAATAAAAAGACAAAAAGATGGTGATGCGTTGGTGTATTTATAAAGAACTAACCTGACGCCGAAGCGTTGTTGCATCAACCACAGTCATGTCATCAGGCCCTCCATCCAGTGTGGCTTCATATGTTGATAATGCAAGCCTGGAAAAGAGAACAGCCAGTTTGAGAATGACATAACTCAACCACAACAGAGTGTATAATCACCATTACACTTTGTAGATGTATAAGAATAGCAACCTAATTTTAACAGGTTTTTCTGCAGAGGATTAACCTTATTTCTTGACCCGAAATGAGAATGGAAGGTAGAAAAGGAAAAGGACAAAGAATCAGAATGAAAGTGAAGTGCCAGGTGGAGTTACCTGGAGTCATGCAGGGGGTTGGAGCTTGAAGCCGACCCCCCTCGCAGTGATGGTTTGCTACAGAGGTGGGGGAAGATGGGGTCGGGAGGAGGGAAAAATAAGAGAGATAGAGCATACTCATGGCACAGTGTTGCATACATGCACACACCTCGCATGTCCTTCACATAAACTAATCCTAGTCTTTTTTACATGTCACATAACACGCTTTTTCAGTGCTCTTATATATTATTATTTCCCTACCAGACATGAGGCTAAGAATGGTTGGTTGTAGCTTTTATCTGTGATTTTTCATGGTAGAAAGTGCAGCTATTACAGTCATTTCCCACCTGCAAGTGTGCTAATTTAAATAAGCCACAGATGCAAAAGGTACATAAGGAAAAATTGTAACATTTTACATCTTGACTAATACATGCTGTATTAATATTGTTATTTAATGTTAGAAAAGGTCGTGCACTGCTAGAGCCAACTACAGAAACACTCCCAACTTCCCAACATAACTGAGGGCCAAACAACAACTGAGAAACACCACCACCTTCCCCTAAGAAAAAGGGTACCGAGGAACAGAATTTCGAGTCAATTTAATGATATTTTAAGGGAAAAAAACAACTGATGAAGTCTGTATTGCTCTTTCTGACCAATATCTTTTTTTTTTAAAGGCTGGTAGATTGAGAGGTCACCTGCGAGGGTTCTCATCCAAGACCTCCAGGACTTGCTGGTAGGCCCGACGTGTAGTGGACTGGATGAAAGATAGAACACCGCTAGCGCTGTACAAGTTGTGTTCTTCTTCAGTCACGGTGAGAGGGGGGCAAGGGTGGACAGTGGCAGGGGGGGACGGGGTCGCACTGCTCAGTGCCCACCATTAAGAGCAGCCAATTCAGAGGGGAAAGGGGAGGAAAAGACAACAGAGGAAAGAAAGGAAGAAGGAAGGAGAGGGAGAAAATAAGGAAAAGAAACTGTCCTCAACCTTACTGGCTTTTTCAAAACTGCAATCAAGTTAAAAATAATTAATAGTAATGAGTTTTAACCTGCCAATCACTAACAGTGGTTTACTAACATATAATGCACTTAAAAAAAGAAGCGGAAACGAAGATGTGAACTACAACCACTGACGAGCACATGATTCCAGTCTTGACTACATTACTCAAGAACACTTGCTTGCTCTTGTGGCGACTTTAATCAATAGTACCCGGATGTCACATGCAGTTGTGTTGAGGAAAGTGATATGGACATGAGGTGTTTTTTGCTGCATTATAAAACTGTAAATACATGCATACGCCAATCTCATCATTTTCTACCCAAACAATAAAGCTACAGAGCACATGTAGTGGTGTACATTCAAATATGTAAAACTAGTATGCTTGACATCTGAATAGCTTTGCATTCAAAATGTACAGCTTGCATCTAAATTTTCTTTTGTTTTCTGTTGTGTTTCATTTTGTGTCCTGCAGTGTAGCTAAGAGGAGAGTGGGCACTTTAAATTTGTTTATACACTTTAATAACATTTTCTCATTTTCCAGTAATCCTGACATCAATATACATTTCAAAATCTGGAAATGACCATTAAAAACGTATCAGTACATCAGTTATAGTGTTAATGGATTAGTGTCAGCAACAAAAAAAGCTAAATTCTGGATTGACACAGAGCAGCAGAAGTTCTCACATCAAAACCGCTCACAAAGGCAGTGACGACAGACAGACACGAAGAAAAAGGGAAACAGAGCTAAAAGAAAGATGCTCGTGCATGCATGTAGGAGATAACATGGAGCCGCTGCCAAGCTAATAATGACATATCCAGTACTCACGCAGAATCATTGCGCATCAGTTGACTGTTATGCCGGGCAGCTGCATTCTCACTGGCTGAACGCTCACGCCGTATTCGTGCGTGGGGCCGCAACTGCAAAAAATAATGACAACTGGTTTATTCATGTTATGGTTTACTGTAAGTAGATGGTTCAATTTGTTTTTATGCGGCGTAGAGGACAATTTGTTGCATCATTGCTTACCACTTCCTCACTGTCTGGAGCTGCCCGCTGATCCTCTTCCAGGAAGTCCAGGGGCCGATCACTAAGGGTGAGCACTCTGGGTGGAGTCTTCAGGGATAGGGTTTCTAGTGGTGTTGACTGGATTAAGTCCAGGTCTCTGGGTCTGGGGAACTGAGGGTCATTACTGTCTCCTGTTAAAGGAAGGTGACACTTAATTTAAACAATGTACTGAGATTTGAATGCTGTGGTTGAATAATGACTTTAATCTTCACATGTGTAGTGAAACAAAACATGAGTGTGACCAAAGACTTTATTAATATTTGTTTGGATTTTATTTAGGATCACCTTAAATTTAATTTCTTCTTAAACTATGTTTAAGAAAAATGACAAAGTTACTTTGTACCTTTATTCTTGGTTTTGGGAGATAGTTTTTCATGTTTACTAATATTTTTGGACTGTCTTAGACCATAAGAATAACATGCATGAATTTTGAAAATGGGCGTAGTTCCCATTTATATAAGTAACATGACAAAGTCCTGTGCTGCTGATTAGAGGGATATCCATGTCAAAGCCACATAATAACAGTCAGCTGACAAGCCCCAATGACACACAATTTGTTTGTAATAACAGACTTCGAATAGCACTGAAAACACCGCCCTGTATTGACAGAACAGCATACTAACCTGCAATCACAATTCTCTCTGGGACTTGCATTATGACACTGTGGGGGACCTCCTGAGATCCAAGATTAGGGTCCTCGCGGGCCTGAGGAGCCACTTTGAGCATCTCAGGGATGCGCATCCTCTGGCTGATCCCTTCTGTGTACTCCAGCTCATACTGGATACGGTTCATCTCCGCCATCTCTGCCGTGGGGGAAGGGAACGCTGCTCCATTCATTTTGCTGTGGGGAAGGATTTGTTCAGGATCACACAGCTAATTGTCAGCAACAAAAAGGTCACAAAGGGCAGAGAGCATGCCAAAATGAGAGACCTGTAGGTACTGATGGTTTCAGTTTTAGTCCTGTTGAACTTGTCATGCTGCATACTTGCTGGTATGTCTTATTTAACTGCAGCTACTACACATAGATCACAAAACAATAATATCCTCTGGGAACTCCTCATTAAATATTGAGGCATCTGATGAGCTAGAGGCAGGGGTTAGAGATGGAAAATTTCTCGTGACACAATCATATGATTGTAACTTGGTGCCCTATGACTTTGCAGAAGGACACAAAAGGATGCTACATGGGTACATTTGACAGCACTCTCGACTTGTATGAGATCAGAGCTGCTTCAGCGGCTACTCGAACTACAGGATAACGATAAATGTCTTTAAATGAATGCTAACATGATGCTAATAACAATGGTGCATATTATTGACTAAAACTAGCCAGGCTAATACAATGGCTATGTGATTACAGTTAAAACAAGCTCGGCGATTTCAGAAAGTGTTAAATCTAACGTTAACGACTATTAACCAAAACCTGAAGCTGACGCTAGTTTTTATTTGAAAGCTACACAAAACATTAGCGCCATTTCCAGCTAGCGCGGCAGTTTCGGTTTCTTACCGCTTGTTTTGTTGTGACGGATAACTGCCTCTCCGACGAAGAATTTATTTATCAAATATTGAAGGAAATGAAAACCTCTAAATATACCCAGAATGGTACGGTTAAGTGCAGGTATTACAGATGATTTAGCTGTCAGGCATCTCCTTGTGTTGACACTAGAGAGGAACCTCCTCTCTTCTTCCGCTGTCTGTCCTCTAAACAGGAAGTTCCGACGCTCAGGAGGAAGTGACGTTTATTTACCGAGCGCTAAAATTAAAAGCAGATCACATTTAATTTTGTTCGCATTTTTTTTTTGGTAACTTAAATTTCGCCTACTTTATAGGTGGAAGTTTGAGTTTGTGAAGACGTGAACTTGCAGGCCATGCGTTGTCGAGCATTTGTAAGATGAACATTTTGATGTTTAGCCTATTTTGGGTCAGGTTTTGGACCACATTTCCTGCAGAAGATGTCGATTTTTTTGTGTTCCTGCCAAACATCAGAGGTGGGTACTCTTTTCGATTGTAAGTCATGGAAGTTTTTTTAAGAATCTACTGTAAATGTCATGCAATTATTACCTGCCAGTCGCCCCCACACAGAAATTCTCATCCTTAATTTGCTCCTGTAGAGGGGGGTCAGGTAAGGTAGGATGGTTGGTTGACTTGGACAAACTCAGCAGTCGGTTGTCTGCCATGAGAGGGCTGTCAGCTGATTAAGCTCAACTCTGCCCTTACAGTCCAAAAAAGCTGGTCCATGTGTGTCTCTTTTTGAGTTGACATCCTGGTGTTTGTGGTCATTTTGTGTCTATTAGTAGTCATTTTGAGTTTTTCTGTAGTTGCTTGCCCTCTCTTTAAAGTCATATTTTGTCTCCTTGTGGTCATTTGTGTCGCTGAGTAGTCATTTTACATGTCTTTGTAGTCATTTTTAATCTCTTGGTTTTGTTTGAAATTTTTTTTGTGTCTTTTTGAATCTCTTTGCAGTCTTCTAATCTCTTTGGAGCTGCTTTACGTCTCTTTGAAGTCATTTTGTGTCTCACCATGGTTAGTTGTGGCTCTTCATAGTCATTTTACATCTCTGTGGTCATTTTAACTATCTTTGTGCTCACTTTTAGTCTCTTTGACGTCAAATTGTGTGTCTTTATGGTAATTTTGAAAGTCTTTGTAGTCCGTGAAGCCTCTTTGTAGGTGGTTTGCATCTCTCTGTAGTTATTTTGAGTGTCTCTGTAGTTGATTCCTGTCTCTTTGAAGTTATATTGTGTTGCTGAGTAGTCATTTTACATCTCTTTGTAGTAATTTGTAATATCTTTTTAGTTGCTTTGGGTTTGTTTGCAGTTAATTTTTGTCTTTTTGGTAATTTTGAATCTCTTTGCAGTCCTCGTCATCTCTTTGTAGCTGCTTTACATCTCTTTGTAGTCATTTTGTGTCTCTTCATGATAATCTATGTCTCTTCATAATCATTTTACATCTCTCTTGTCAAAATAAATCTCGAACTTGCTTTCCATCTCTCTGAAGTATGTGGGGGGAAGTCTGTGTCTTCATGCTCATTTTGAATCTCTTTATCTGTGTAATCTCTTTGCAGCTGTTTTGCACCTCACAGTCGATTTGTGTTTCTTTATAGTTGTGTAACAGTTATTTGTGGTCATTTAGGCTTTTTGTAGTTGGTTTGCATCTCTTTGTTCTCATTTTGTGTCCCTCCGTGCCCAGTAGGCACAGGTCTTGTGCCCCTGGTCTTGTGCCCAGTAGATCTGTTCAGTAATTCATCTATGCTTGCATCATCTTGTGAACCTTGAACATATTCAAAGCACATGTTCTACACATGCACGACTTGATATTGCTGACCTACCCACTTAATCGTGGATTTCATTAATTTTACTTCAATAATTAATATTTTACGTACTCTTAATACTCGTTTTTAAACATAGAATTCATTAAACAATATATTTAGAAAACCTTTTGTGAGAATTTATTTTTTGATATACCTACAACAATATGTAGGCTATTTAGTCAAGGGATCAATTTGTTTATTTATTTATTTTCTTATTTAACCTTTATTTAATCAATAAAGTCTCATTGAAATTATGGATCTTCTTTTCCAGAAAGACATGGCCAAAACATGCAGCATGAATAAAAACACAGACAGAAAACACAAAAAGAGACTAAATGAAATAACATAAGCTTTAAGCCTGCCTGGATAGTGAATGGACAGGTTGGTGTCGCTGGGGTTTAGGGAGGTGGCCCCTGGGTGACTGTGGGTGGTGCGTTTTCTCGGAGCCATTCAAAGGCTGCAATTGACGTGAACAAGTCGTCCTCCTGCTCAACCGGTGAAGGGGAAATCAGGTCTGGATCTCTGGAAATATCACCTGAACACAAACAGCAAGTTTTGAGTCATGTCTCGTGGCGGACCTCCATCATTGTCAGGATGCTCTTAATTTGATGGATTTAGAGGCTGCGCCGATTGATTACATCTCTCCGTGTCTGTAACTGGCTGAAATGATGTTCCCAGATATTTTGTGTGTGATATTATTCGGCACTGTACACATCGTATCATCTTTGGAGCTACAACTTGGCATGTAAGTGAAGGTTTTTAAATTATTTATATCAACTGTTTTTAATTTGCATTAGATTTTATTGAATGAACGGGTGAGTATGAGTTTTATATTTAGCCTACATGTTTCACAATAAGATACCAACATATCACCATATGCCACTATTTTATTTTATTTTATTTTTTTTACAAAGACGGTTATGCTCACAGTCCACATTTCACACGTTGTTTTTTATTTTTTTTTAACTTTTGTCTGTTACTTTATATTGTACTCTGTTCAATACCCACTAGGCGTCGCTCTTTCAGGTCCCCTATGAGGATGAATGTCTGTTTTATAGTACTGTTGAAATGTGCTTCTGCATAATAGCTTCAATAGTTTTTGTGTAGTCCTCCAACAAAGCTCTACCAATTTAAATAGACTGGACTGAAGGAACAGTTTTCATTACAGGAGAAGCTAAATGCTTCCTCTAATAAACTTCAGGCTGCTCTGTATTGAAGCCAGATGTGGAGAAAGACACTTCTGGATAGTTGAGGATACCTGCACTGACAACACATGCAGATACACACTGCTCATCACAGAGTGCTGTACAGTGCAAACCTCGGGGTTGTGTAAGGACCTTGTACACATCAGTGCATACATGCAGGCACAGGTAAACAAATCTGGAGAAGAAAAAAACGTAAGTTCCTGTGGTATTTAATTGGTTGTTTATGGGATGCTGTGTT
This sequence comes from Plectropomus leopardus, assembly GCF_008729295.1. Taxonomy (NCBI): domain Eukaryota; kingdom Metazoa; phylum Chordata; class Actinopteri; order Perciformes; family Serranidae; genus Plectropomus; species Plectropomus leopardus. The sequence goes on along the minus strand of NC_056467.1, from coordinate 12,443,356 downwards.
CAAATCATGTCTGTATTTTCTGGATCTTATTTAAGCATACTGCACCAAACAGGAAGCTGTAGATTTGTTGACAAACAATGTGTCCATGGTGAGCTGATGTTCATGCACCTGAACATGTGTAGAATTTCCATATTTTTATTGTTATTTTTTAAATATATTTTTGACTGCTTCTATCCATGTCTTTCTTGTTTTTGTGTTTCCCATGCACAGGCCAAATGTTTGTGCTGACCAGGAAATGTCCATGTTGGGGGCCCGTCAACCTTGTGTCCAGGCTTTTACACGCATGGTTAAGGTGTGGAAACAGGGCTGTACCAGCCACAGTTGGTGTATGGGCTATGAGAGAAGGTAAGATGCACAACTATTGGTGCAAAATCAATCAGGCTATCTTATTATTATATATCTTACAGCTGCAGTAAACCTAGTTGTGATGGACTGTTTTACTCTTACTTGCTCATTAACCCATTTCATAACTTTGAATTTTCTCTCTTTTTGCCTACTCTGTGGGATTGGAGATCATAATCTAAGAACCACAATACTGATTCACCTTTATCTGAATAAGAAACATTGCAGCTTTGAATATGCTAAACTGGTCTCATTCTGAAAATGACTGTTAATTTAAAATAACAATAGTCCTATACAACTGTCAATGTTTTCCCATCATGACACACTGAGATACTCTTGAAATGTAGGAGACCAATAACTATTTTAAGTTACAATGTGCTGAAAAAAATTAAAGGGACAGTTCATCCCCAAGATCAATCACCTGTAGTGCTCTAGATTGTTTTGATGTAGATTTTGGTGTAAGTGCTAGAGATACTGGCTGTTAATAATATGTATAAACTTATAATGTTACTTCCAGAAAATCCTATCATGTGACTGTAACAGAATTTCTCCTCCTCAGGACAGCATACTACACAGTGTACCGGCAGTTGTACAGCATGGATTTGCACACAGTGTATAAGTGTTGCCCTGGCTGGACTCAGAAGGGTGAAGAGATGGGCTGTTTGCACAGTGAGTAATAACATTATACACACATACTGTAGGTATCATGTAGGTCTAATTTTCATACTGCTGTGAAGCTGTTGCATACATCAATTTGATATTTATTACAATGGTTGATCTGGAAAAATGCCAGTCACATTAATCAGAAATAAAGTCAGCCTGCTGAGTAGAGGCAGTGCTCCATCATCCATACATAGAAATGCACATATACATCAGCAGCCTTATATGATATGATATATCTGCAGGGGTGTGTGATGCCAGTACATGTTTCAATGGGGGCCAGTGTGCAGAGACTGAAGACCAGATATGTCAGTGTCCACTGGGCTTCAAAGGGATGCGGTGCCAATATGGTAAGTTTTTATTCCCATCTGTTAAAAAGAGTCGACCATGTTAATAAATCTGCAAATGCCATTGCCTTGCATTGCAGGAATTCATATACAGTATACAGCAATAAGACTAGTGCAGCTCAGTGAGCCTGTGAACGAAACTATATTCTCAGAGGATAGCATGCTGTTTAAGCTTTAATAGGCCCAGTTCAGACGTTATGCTTTCACTTTGCAAGAGCAGAACGGGCCTGTCGTGAAGCTGTGATTGGATGAGGCCACTCTGTGAGGGGTCTCTGGGTAGTTAAAGGTAGAAGAAGTGCTCTCTGGGAGAAATGGTTTCCTTTGAAGGCTAGAGCCTGGAGTGCTGTGGCTAACCCAGCTGAGCCTCCACTCAATAAAAACTGTATGTTAATGAGCATATATGCAGTTCTGCTTTCATATGGCTGGGAAAGCAAAACCCTATTTAGTAACCTTTGACTACCTTTGATTACCAAAATTAGTTTAAAGGAATAGTTCAACAATAATTCAAACACTAATTAATATGGTTTTTTTTGAAATATGGAAATACAGTTATTTAGTGGAACGTTAGATAACAAGACTGATACCACTTGTATATCTGTACGCTTAATATGAAGCCTTTATCAGCGACTTTTCTGTAACATCATCTTGAGTTTACATAGACCTACATACAAGCAGCATGCTGAATCAATTCATTAAAATGAACATTTATAATTGTGATTAATGTAAACTTACAGGAGGGACTCATTGAAGAGAGGTTTTGTGGATCGTGCAGCACCAGCTGTCAAACGTGCACATACTATATAGTGTCACAGAGAAACTGGCACGATATTTTGCAAGAAGTATTAAAACTTAAAATGTTCTATACAAAACTTTACATGCATCAACTTGAAGGAATAAATACTGTGAAAACAGTCACTCTGCCCATCATATTAGATATGAATGTGGCTTATCTAAACCTCATCTCATCTCTTAATTGTATTAAATACCCAAATGCTTACTAACTTGAGAATATACAATGACAGAAAAGTCCTGTATTTGAGGAAATCCCTTAGAAAGAGAAAAACAAATGGGACGTAATGCCCCATAGCCTCAGGTTCAGACTTTTAAATAAGGCTTTTCCCCCTACTGAACAGTCTTGACTTGCACAGCAGAAACCAAGGATCTACCATCGTCAATGGTAAAAATGTACGGTTACTTTTATACAAAACTTGGTTGTCCCTCTTGTCTCTGAGCGTTGTCTCGTCAGTGTGTTTTTCTGCTGCTCAAACCCCTCTGCTCTACGTCAACACACAAACAGGAGGATGGTTGTTAGTGTTTTGAAGGAGTCCTGCTGAGACAGAGTGGTGAACAGAGGATATTTGCTTCCTACCCCCCACATGCTTAGACACACACACACACACACACACACACACACACACACACACACACACACACACACACACACACACACACACACTGCAGAGTTTCTCCAGGGCTTTTAAGCAGTTCTTCCTCTTGCTCAGACATTTCACAGGAACGTGTCGTTGTTTGTTAGAGGCAGCTCTCCCGTGTGTTTTGACTTGGGCTGTTTGGTTTTCACACATCACAATGACACAAGGGAACAGATAGAGATATTAGATGTTATCAGAATTCCTCTAGGTTTCTCTTCCTCTCGTGAACATCCTGTGCTTCGAACTCATCTCGCATTTTGTAAAACGTTTTTCCTTCTCTCATCTCTCGAGACAGATTTATCCCCACTGCACTGCCAGAATCATTATACAAGGAGAGAGCCAGCCAAGCGCTTGTGTTCAGCCAGGTTCCCTCACTGAACCTCTGCTCGGTGCAGAGACATATAGACCAATAATCCTGTGTTTTAAGGGTCTGAGTCCAGGTGTTACATTATTGTAGATGGATTCCTTTTAAGGCCCAGTCATAGTTAACATTTGATTTGTTGTATTTCTTTCAATCCACAGTGATTCAAAAGAAAGTCTAATCAGTCTATTGGCGAGATTTGACTATAGTCACAGATACTTCTGTCTAAACTGCATCTGTTATTAAAAAGGCAACATATGCTTTTGCCATGCTTGAACTGGAGTTAATACTAAGGTTTACAATATAATGTAAGACTACAGCTCATGACAGTATTTTGCAGAGGAGTAATGATGCCATTCAAGTTTGTTCCTTAACTGCTAAAACAATTACAAGGATACACAGAGCTTTTTGGAAATTTGGAAAACTCATCTGTTAAATCGTGAGAGCATGTGAAAACTGACCCTGGTAGTTTGATCGAGGACTTTCTGTTAACATACAGGGTGTTGAGCAATTGTAGGACACTAGCATTATGTTAAACATGAAATGCAAGAACTTGTTCAGCCCATAACTGAGATTGTAAGGAACTAAAATTCTATGTTGATAAAGCAGCCAAACATATAAGCACAGTACATGGTAAATTTACATAGACTGTAAAAAATAATGGTCATAGCTATACCGTGACAACACTCATGGTTTATGGACTTCGTTTTGAAGCCGTGAGTGCGGCATTTCGGCTTTGCCATCTTGGATTTTAGAGCCAGAAATACCATATAATAGCATAACTGGCACTGTGGAGGAGTGAGAGGTTGATCTGACTGAGAAGTCAAGGACACTATCTGCAGACAGCCTGCCACTCAGAGTGACCTGCCCTTAATTATGCATAACGTTAAACCTCAGTAATATGTAAATGGTACAGAATTAGCTATAGAGACAAAAACTATTTTTGTACCAGGCTGTAAACATGTTTATTTCTGCTGTAAAACTGGGCATTATAACATGGGTGTCTAAGGGGAGCCAGCCTAAAGGAGCCATTCAAAGAACTGCAGTTTTTGGTGCTTTGGTGTTGGCTTCATTTTTATTAGCTGTGGAGGCTGCCGTTTGGGTAAATATGAGAAATAACATACTGTTTTGAACCATGGACTACATCCCATAAAGGAAGGCACAAGTCTGACTTTTCCCTATACGTTATGGGTGAAACCTTTGTAGTTAAAACTCACTGGAAAGCAGATGAATTTGTTTTTTGTATGTTAATGCTTCACCAGTAAATGGAGCAATGGGCCATTCACAAAAAAAAAAATTCCTCAATGGACAAAATTAAACTTGCTGTGTGCACAAATGATATTAGCCATGTATTGAACATCCCTGCATCACATAATTATCAAGAGATACTGCAACTCTAGCTCAACCTGGGAACCTGGATATCTGTGCGTGCACACTGATCCACAGCAGTCTCACCCGGGAATCCTCTCCATTATTAGATTTGCATCTTGAGCTTCAACATTCCACAGTGACGGAATTATTACTGTCCTCTATGTGATTCATGAATAATGGAGAAAAAGCAGGTACTGTAGAGAGGCAGGAATGTTGACCACTGCAGATTTATCTTGGAGTAATAAGTTAAAGGCAACAGGACTGCAACTGTTTGGACATGAAGACGTTTCACAGGGCTTCAACAGATTTATTATATGATGTTTCCTGCATATTTTTATGCTTTACCATGTGCTCTGAATCCGACTGCATGTAATGGCTGTTGGAGCGTGTCAGTGTTTGGCATTTCTGTCTTTCTTTCGGTTTCCTGGTCAATTTTCTGGTTGTTGGTCCATCTGCCAATTAGCCTGCCTCTCAGTTTGTGTATAATATAAACTGCACCTGTGCTGAACATTTCCTCAAAAGAAGAACTTTATTATGTTGAATTGTCATAGTATTGTATTTGAGCGTTTGTTTGGGTTTATCCCAAATTGAAACCTCCGTTGCTGAAAAATGCAGATCCTTAAATGGCCATTTGAGTCCGACTCCAACAGTCAGTCCCCATAGACACCCATGTTAAAACTTTAAAAAAAAAAGGGTAACCATGGCATTTCTTGGGGGCGCGTCATGTAGGCTTCATTACAGATTGTGTCTGTATACATCTCCTCAACCTATTTTTGTTCGCTCCAATATATCCAATTAATGTTGTTTTTATCTTCAGCAGGCAGCTGTTTTTAGGAAAAAAATACCACACAGTACTATATAATGCACAAAGAAAAACAATGTTAGCAATAGCTGGTGAACATAGTGGAGCATGTAATGAGACAGTTGGTGGAGACAAAAAACCAAAGCCGAAAGACAAGTGAATGTTGGACTGAGGTTTGTCAGGTGGACAGAAACAGGACTCCAAGTATATACTCATGTTGCTCTATAAATGCTAAAAGGAACTGCAACTGTTTGGTACTAAGTGTCTTGTTTACAGCTTGTTTCCAAAAATGCTAAAATAACAGATGGTGCTTAGCCTAAATTGGAAATAAGTATATGAAATGTGTTTGTTGCTGACAGCTTCATGCATTTTTTGGATCACTAGTGGTAAATGATCACTGACTATCGCTATTAACACTCATGGTGCTTCAGATACTAGATAATTCACAAAGATGAAGGATGAGAGGGAATGTTTCAGATATATCAGGCATATCTGCCTTGCCTTTTCAGCACAGTTCACCACAGTTAGACTTCAGCAGAGGGACAATGCACACTGAGAGCTGTGTTAAAGCACAGTCTGGCTCTGGTAATAGTTCAAACTAGAATCCGTGCTCTGCTCCTTCGCCCTTCCTTTCAGCACTCATAATCAATTGGCCTCTTGAGCGATTCTCTCTTTGGTATCGCTGCCAAGTTGTGGTGGTAGAGCCCACTGAGCATTGTGGGAGCCGACCGGCCACCTGCTTCCAATCTCTGATATGAGACAGAAGGCACCGTCTATGGAAATGTATGTCAGCCACTGACACCAAGGCCGTGGTGTTGACACTGTGAGGTAATAAACAGCCTGGACAAAGCCCAAGCATGTGCTGAGACACTGGAGCCTGCTCTGTAATCGTTGCATTGACTCCTGCTTGTGAATGCCACTCTGTCTCACTCCATTAAGCCTTCGATTAGGCTTTGCTTTGGTTAAATTGGCGCATGGGTCTGCATAAAATTAAGAGAGCACAGGCACATAACAGTGCGAGGACAGAAACCATCTGGTCCTCACTAAAGAGGCCTGGCTGTTTTCAGAGCACTTTGTTGTAGAGTGGTCACGGATTGTGCCTGGGACTGGATCCTGTTGCATCCTGGTTTTTGCTATGTAATGAGATGGCTAATGACATCAGCCGATATTAGGAAAAACGGGTTATTTTTGTTGTGATGACACAGTATTAGAAACTAGAAGCAACTACAAGAACCTTTTGACTTTGGGGGGAAACTAGATTTTTTTTCTTTCGAACATCCACACACTTAGATGCAATTATCTAAACCAATAAAAGTGCTGTGGACAGTGTTATTACCAAGTGTCCACTCTGGGGAACACTGAAGAGAGTTTACAGTTGTTGCAATGCAAATCACATTTCCTCACATGGGAATCATCTTTCTTCATATGAACTCAAGTGTTTAATCCCCAGGACCTTGGGCTGTCTCCCATATAGGCTTGGTGGCCTTCCCCATTAAATTAAGCACACCTGTCTTTGTCCATATATGTAAAACTCTGTACATGTGTTTGTGCATGTGTGTGTTTAGTCGTGCTTATAGTTGGAGAGTGTAGCATTTATTTGTGCATCTGTTTTGGGGCATTGAAGCTTGGTTGAGAAATATTCGCAATTAATCGATGCATTGAGAGGGGGTTTAAGATGAGTGGGCATTTTTTTAACGTGACATTAACCTCTTTGTTAGCATGCAAGTTGCCGTAACATTCACCTTCATAGCTAGAAAAAAGAAGACTTACAGTTTTCAGGAGATGCTTGACTTTTGAAGATGCTTGACTTTTTTGACGTCTTGCTGGCGTACCTGTAAGCCTGTCACGGGTGTTCAAACTGTCAGAGTGACAAAACTTGGCTTATCACCAAGTTTAAATGTCCTTGTTTGAGAATAACTAATAATGTTGATGCATAATGAATTAGGGTGGATTTCTATTTATTAATTTATGGGCTTTTGGGATTTTTAGGGTAATGGTATAGAAAAACAAAGCATTCGAATATTGAGGTGGACATTGATTACCATGGCAATGATTAAAGGTTCACAGCCTTCATGTCAGCCTTAAATAAATGACAATGTGTTTGCTTCTATTGGATAAAATATTGAAAGCAGGTTCTTCTTGAAAGATACCTTCTTAAATCCTTCATGTAATGATTTTAACACTGTGACGCTATCTCAGTTTATAGTAGACTGGGATGTGGTCAGGACTCAGGGGTGGCCTCAGGGAGAGTGAGTGGCTCCTTAGTAGGTAGCTGTAGGGAGAATGAGGTGATTAAAACACTTTGGGAAAAGATGCTGACTCAGAGCTCTGGGTTTAAGTCGTCAGGGCATTCCTACTCTTCAGGGGCATAGGTTTCATTGCAACATTGGGGAAGATGCATATGAAACAGGGGGTTTGGGGATCCTTCACCAGAAAATTTTGAGAAGTAAATACTTAATTTCTTGCATACTGGTGAATTTTTATACACTAGTTTAGGCTGCCAGTGTCTTTAATTTTGTCAAAATAAGTAATGGAAGTCCTCTTCTACTTCCTTCTTTTTTTATGGGGGGGATGAGATCACATATTCTAAATATTGAGGGGGATGTGTCTCCTGCATCTATGTCTTTGTTCCTGTTCCTGTGAACATTATCATGCCCCAAACATTGCGTAGAGCTGTGTCACACTATAACATATCTCTGCTGAAGCTGGGGGTATAGTGACCAGGATTCACCCTTTGTACACTACTGTGTCCAGATTTTAAGTAGGCAGATTTGGGTTTCCTGAATTAGGCCTATCTTTTGCTCAATTCTCAGAATAATTTAAGACATGTGCTTCTGAACTCCCTTTGAATGTTGCTTAAAAATATTTGCATCTTGGGAAAACTCTGGAAAAATGATATGGTAATGTCCTCCTTAAATGAATCTTCAGTCTCTTTTTGATCTCCTCTCTTCTGCTGCTTTGTCTTAGTCAGTAATATCATACATCCCTGCATGTGACTCTCTGTATTGGACAGAGGGGAAAATCTGTCCTGAATTCATTTTACTGGTATGGCTGCTCCTGCATTGAACCCTAACTACAGAGCCTGTGAATGAATCTAAAATGGAAAGAGACCATATTTTCTTTCAGATTTCTGGAAGTAATTAAGCTCAAAGATGCAGTCAAGTCAAAATTTCAAGGTGTGGTTACAACACGCAAAATAAATACACAACCCAGATTCATTTAGGTGAAAACTGTGGCATTAAACCCAATTACGACATGAAAAACAGAACATAAAAGATGATGTCTTAGTAATTCCTGTGGTCGGTCGCTTTACTTTAGGGAATAGTGATGTCTTTTACAAGTTTGGAATGATCCTTCCACCTTGAGTTAACTAACATACCATGCGTACAGTTTATCCTCTCAGAGTCTTTCCATGCAGTTATTTCCACTGTAGAGCTCCAGGCCAATTATAAGTGTTATGTTTTGACTCCTGAGTAACACGAGTCTACTGAACATATATTTCCCTCTGTATTTCCTTGTCAGACAAATGGGTACATGTATACTACTGACTGTTAAAATTCCAGGCTAAACACTATCAACAACTGAGGTGAGGACATAATCGCATTTGTAATAACATTTATGCACTAAAATCACTTGGTCTTAACACTGTTTAATCCTGGATACTGGACCCTAATCGAAAGGACCAGTTAACATATAAAAGGTCTTGAATTTTGTCAAAAGTGTGCAGCAGACTGTGTTTTGAATTAAGATATGATGGGAACCATATGTCTGTAATGACGGCTGGCCTTACTGTTTGTTTTGGTCTTGTTTCAAAGATTTCTTTAACCAAAATGTAGTCGCTGTAGAAGTGTGGATGTCATGATGATCTTTATTTTCATAAAGAACTGCAGTGCAGACCTCATGATTACCTCTGACAGGTTGGTCTTTGCTTTGGCTAGCAGCTCTCCCGTTCTGTTTATTAGAGGTTAACGAAAAGGTTCACTGAAAACTATATTAACAATGTAAGCCTTCAGAGATGAACAAATCCCTTTAAAGTTGGCTGGACTGGCGTAATTTGAACTTAATCGTTGAATAATCAGTACTTTTCTTCTTAGACATTTTCTTTGGACACCCAGGATTGTACATGAGCAAAAAAATGCAAAGATATTGCTTAAGGCAATCATTTATGGTAATGATCAGCTGTTGAAATCAGACTTAAAGCTGCTGCAGCTTCTGGCAGAATACGTCAGACCTTACGGTAGGAGAACAGCCTTACTGAACCACTGCATTTAGTTTAAACATTACACTAACAATTACCAAAAAATGTCTGTCAAATGTATTTTGTCTTTTTTTTTAACCATGCCTCGGAGATCTTTTGCCATACTGGAAATAGTAGATAGATTTTGAAGTTCAAACTTTTTTCTCTAGAAAAAGTTAAAGGCCAGGTGGCTCATTGTTCCAACCAAAGCTGCTGAGAGAAAAGTACAATAACATATTGTTTTTTTCCACTTGCAATGTCAGCCAGAGCTGTTCCACTTTCGGTGTTATTATTATTTTTATTACAGACAGGAAACTGAACTCTAAAGTTTTGTGACTAATAGTAAATCCACCACACGGACAGGTTGAGGATGTCCAGGATTGACAAGGAGAGGATGTATCATAGTTCAGTAGATGATAAAGACGTTGGATATTTTGTGTGACTCTTCCTGTAGATAAATATAAGTCTGTCTAGAAAAACATTACGAGCAGTACTCACTTGTCATTTGCTAACAATGTTTTCTTTAAGCCCTGTGTACCTTCCTGTTTTCATTCTTTAAGTCTGCTATTGACTGTGTGGATGTATGAATCATATCCAAGAAACAGGCTTGAAGGTAGCTCTCCTGGCAGGAGTACAGCCTGGGCAATGCTAGTGCTACACGCTTAGCATAGCTATTGGAGGAAGAAGCTCATTAGAGCCCTAATGGCTGCCATATGGCACGACGGTTCTCTCACACTAAACAAGCAAACCCTCATCTCTCCAAATGCATCAAGGAACCATTGTTTACCAGGTTAATGCTGAGGGCTGGGGCTAATGGTCTGTGTGATTGTGCTCCCAAACCACACTTTGAGATTCCTACAGTAGCAATGGAGCACTTTTAGATTATTGCAGCGTTTGCATTAGGAAACCAAAGGGAGGTCACTGGTGGGGATCAGTCTTCTCTACTTTACCAAAGACTATTGATAATAGCCTTTGAGAAATATAAAGAATCATGGATACCTTGGATAAATATCTGACTTTTGGACCAATAGTGCAGCTTTTTGGCTACAGAAAAAGAGAGTGAATGTGATTGTTTTTCAGTGTGAGCTTTTTGGAGTAGGTTTTTTAACATTATTTGCTCTTTTTAGAACATGCTGTTTTTCTCTTTTGTTTTGTGGGAGACTCATATTAACCTGAGCTAGCTTATTTTCATTTTGGGGTAAACTATGGCTTTGACAGGCACCCCCAACATGCATCAGGGGAACTGCTTAATGGTCAAATTTATGACAATGGCAAATAATATCAAAGCTGTCTAAATGCGTACATGTGTTAGACGATGTTTCTCAGAATTGACTTAGATGTTGTTTCTAGGTTAGCTCTGTCTAGTCTGAGGTTAAAATCAATTTTTAATGGTTATTTTTACAGAGCATTTTTTGCTATGAGATGCCAACTCGTCCTGTTAAATCTACAGCCACATTTCATGCTTTCTGTGGAATGCATCTTCTGTCTTATCTACTGGCGAATGACTTTTCCAGATGTAGAAGTTGACAGAGGCTTTTATGGCGATAAAGGGCAAAAGGTTAGACTTTTAGGGTGTCCAGGTGTTGTTTCAGAATACAGTTGTTCATTAATGACTTAAGTCTGGAAGGATCAGCTCACTCACAGACGTAAGGGTTATCAAGACTGCGTGATTAATAGCTGTGCAGACTAATGTGAACATCCCAGTGACTTCACCCTCACAATGTTCACGTGTGAGTAGACACTATCTTGCACTTCATCGTAACCAGACTCCTCAGCTGGTGTGTCACAGTCCATAATTGGGTCGTGGGTCCATTCTGAATGGACTGCAAGTGACTTGTGAACATGTCAAGTATTTAGATAAACACACTTTATTTTGAAGTACAGTGAATTTTCAGTACAGAGCTTATATTTTGAAGTGCAATTTCTATTTATTCTTGCAAAACATTTTATTCCTTTGTGTTCTAAGCCAAGGTGTTGTTCACATTTTGTGAAGTAAAATTGAATATGTGATAATTTATTTAATGTATGGACCTTGAATTTATGACCAATTTGGAACCACTGTTCCAAACATCATTGAATCTCTTGAATGGAGTACCATCTCAGGTGTTATACTGGCCATGTTTTTTTGTTTTTTTTTATCAGTTCATGAAGCTTACTATAATTTTACTGTAATATTAATATTGCATACTTAAGACTAAAATTGTGTGGTGATCACTACAGTTCTGTTTAGGACTGGAAACCACCTTAGATCATTCAGTTCTCGTGCCAAGTGATGCATTTTACTGAAGTTTATGGCTTTAGTGTGCAACCTTTATCCAAAGACTAAAAGTGTCTGCTTACAACAGCACCCAGTTGTCATCATCAAGTCATTTGTTGGGGATAAAATTAGATTTTACTGATGCCATAAAAATAACTAAAGAGGGGAAATATGGGCACAGCAAGTGACGAAATTGTCCCACTAAGACTGTCTCAGCACAAACTCTACAGTCTCTGAAATTCCCCATTATATTACAGCATAAATTTTGTGTTGAAGGGGCAAATGGGAAACATGTGAGCTGCTAGTGTGAAGGCGTACAAGCATGCGACCATGTGTACCAAAATGTGCAGGATTACTGTTTCATAGACACTGCAGCGAGAAGAGAGTGAGAAATGTAGTTTTTCCATAATGCCAGTTCCCCTCTTGATCAAATTGAGTCAAACATTAGATCTATGTCTCTTCACTCTATTACTGTGTGCTTGGATGATCTAATGGCAGCTAGTATTCTTCCCATAGATTCGTGTTTAAAGCCATGATTGATTGTATCCCTTTCTCAAGCTGTCTATTTCATTCAATGCAACTGAAAACATCTTGAAAACAGTCTCACTTTTGTCTTGTCTTTCTGCTGAGCTGGTTGTTGAACGTCCTTTTCCTCTCCATGACAGGTTTCTTAAAGCTCCTCAGCTGTCTAAGAACAACCTTTGACCTTTGGTCAGTTCACAGGATCTTGTTTTTTTTCCTTTTTTTTAACAGCACTTGATGGACCTTTCTTTTTTTTCATCTTAATTACTTTAAATCTGTCATTGTAGCCAACTTTTGTCCCAAGATGAATGTTGGATTAAATCTGAGTTTATAGAAATAAGCATATCTGAAGTTGTGCAGCGCATGAAAATATAGCTTGCGATAATAGAGCAAAGTTACAGTGTTTGAGGTGTTTGCTGCTGTAGCAGTGTATTCATTGGCTTCAGTGTAGCTGATGAATAATTAATAATCATAATAAACAATGAGTTTCGTTGCTCTGCATTTTCATCTTGTAGATTACAATGATGAATGCGTCACTGGCTGTGATAAGGTCAAAGAAGAATTCAAAGAACTGATGGAGCAAAGGAAATGGGAGATGGAAGTGAGCCTGTCACATATTCAGGTGCGATATCTCAGCATTGCAATATTACAGCTCATGGCCAAACCACAGTGATTTCACAGCCTTATTAGCTGGCTCTGCTGCAATAGTCCCTCTGATGTTCAAAAGAGCAGTCAAAGGATATTTCCTGTTATGACAGCTCTCACTTGACCCCCTGTGGTTTATTTGGAGAGTGGATGTTGCAATATCAAATGTCTTTTACTTTTGGTAATGTGTCATTTTTAGTTGAAGAAAAAAGCTTTAAGAATCAATAGAGACATGGGTTTATTAGATGAGCATTGCAGACTCTCTTCTTAGACATAGATAAGTTGTTTGGTAAGTTGCATTCCTTTTTTATGTCCATTTGTCACAGTAGAAATGTGGGAATAGAAGCTTAGAAAATGTTGGAAAAATGAATAATTCCTGCCAGAGAATCAATTTCCATCTAGAAAGGAATAAACAGTAAATCTCTTCAGGTTTGAGTATCACTTCCGACCACTGTGGTCTGAGATCCTTCCACATTCATTGAACAGCGTTGAGAGACATGCCTTGCAGCTGAGGCCTGCTGATTCAGTTATTGATCTTGACTTTCTTTGCCTTATGTTTCTAACATGAGGAAAATGGACACATGGTCGAAGGTTTGTTGATTTATTTAATGTCAAAGTACTTCAAATAGTTTTTTGCACAGGGAGGATGAGTGTTGCTCCTTGGAAAAATTTGACCAGGGAGGTACTGTACTGTAGGGGACAAGTAATGTCAATAACACCTAATGAGATAAGCAGGATTAGGGACTTTGTGGCTGATGTTTGTCTGAAGAGAGCACAAGAACATCCAAGCAGCTGTCTGTTCTCTCCGTTTCCTGATGGGAGACGATTATCACCACCATTCATAAACCAACAGGAGACCAACACTTTCCATTCAACTCAGAGAAATGAATTTAAAAGATACAATTGTGTTTCAGGATTATATCTAAGACATTTTTTTTATAAAACTGCACAAATAAAGCATGCATCAGAAAAAGACTGAGTTAAAAAGTAATAAAGTAGACAGATGTGTGTCCAAAATGTATTAACGAATAACTCGGTGTTGAGGTAAGTGGTATGTGTCATCTGTCCCGTCAGTCCATCAGTGAGATGCAGATTGATCATCCAGATATATAGGTACAAGGCTTAGAGGCCACATGAGGAAATCCGGTCTGGTTATTGAGGAAAAGACAGCAGGTGTTGGGTATCAGAGGACTTGAAACCAAAAACCTGAACCAAATGGTCTGGTTCAGTTCAGTTCAATTTAGTTAACTTAACTTGTTACACATAAGCTAGTTATTAGAAGTTATTTTTGCATTTTCATTGTCAAAGGTTATGGGTGGTGACAATAGAACCTCTTCATTCTTTCCTGTTTTTTTGTCAAGGTGTCTAACCCACCGATCCAGTACTAAAAGATGGAGCTGGAAATACTGCAGTCCGTTGACTAGGAGTATAAAACACAAGTTTCATCATGATATGAAGCTATATCTATTCTTTGGACAATGGTATATTTGCTTACAGCACAAGGTCTGTGGCGATACAGTTTCGATTTGATTTAGTTCGGGGCCCTGCGATCAGTATGAGACAATATCAGAAAAATCCTTACTGTCTTTTTCGTGGCTGCGTGCCATTGTCTGCCTGGCGCCAGGCCGCTAGCAGTGTTTTAATGTTAAGAATGAAGGTGCACTCGGTCCTATTTGGAGATGCAAACCAGAACGAGAGTTTAGTTGCATGTGTGTGCAGGTTACATACAGGTTCTAAAGGTAAAATACCATAAGTGTTTGGTTGAAACATGGCTAAAAGAAGGGCTGTGTTTTAGCTAAGGAGGGTCACAATGCTTTATAATATTTTTAATAAATTATGTTTTTGCTTATTTACCTAAATAACATTGGTAACCAGCTTGTTTCTTGTGGGTTTGCAGGGATGAATGATCTGTTGTCCTTGAACATGAATGCTTGACAAGAATACAATCATGAGAGAACTTTCTCTTAGTGCCACAAGCATTTTTGCTAAAGATATGAAGATTATGTGGTGTGTTAGATGCATTGTGAAAAAGGACTCAACTTCTTGTTTTGATAATGTCCTATCTTGTTTTTTGAGACCTTTTATCTTTGAGAATAAAAGGTCCCATAGTGACATTTGGCAGGTTTGTGGAGACTTATAGAAATAATTGGATGCATGCATATGTATGAATGCGGGTGGCCTGTGTAATACATTCAAATGCACGATAGCTGAACCACGGCAGCGGTTATCTTGAAGTCTTAATGCCAACATGTGTCAAGAGTAACACTGTTCAGATCCAAAGTCAGATGGGATTGTTTCCATGATTACAGCCCTCCGGCATTGTGTTGGTCACAGTTAATCTGATTGTCTGAGTTCTGAGAGACAGCAGAGCCTTGAGATGTACTGGGTTAATAAAGCAACAAACCAATAAAGGTTGTGGTTCGCAGTAAGTATCTGAGAGGTGTTGTTATGCGTGAGGTGAAGGTTTAACACAGTGCCCCATCTGGAACTATTTATGACTACTTTTCTTCTACTTTTTTCCAGTTTATGAACAACAGTGACGATAAAAGTAGTTCAGTATGAGAGGTCAGGACAACGTGGCCATAGACTGTAGAAAACCAGCATCTTTGACTTCAAATTCCTGAAGACATGTTTTTAAGATTGGATTTGGGTCAGTCACTTGCCACCTTCTTTGTTGGTTGTTGGAGCAAAAAAATCAAATTTTGCAAGCCTGGATAGCTCTCTTGTCAAGGATTTTTTGTAGGTATTAAAAGGTCTCAAAAGTCATTTAATATGTGCTGAATAAGTGTGCATGTGGATTCTTCTCAGTTTTGTTTTCAGAGCAGTTCTGTTCATCTGATCTCATCCAACAGTGTAAAGTTTTGTATTCCTGCATATTTTAGTAACATTTTAATGAATTTTCATTCTCCGTAGACCTGTAGAAAAGTGATAATTGTCCTACTATTAATCTGTTTTTGCTATTAATAAGCTCTCTTCTTCAGCTTTCTTTCACTGATTGTTGTACAAACTACTAGAGTATTTTTTTGGGCTGTATCCACAACTTATGGTCAGTGAATCTACTCATATTTCATTTTATCTTCAGCTCAATCCCTGAAGTCTCTCATATGATGATACATTCTAGTTTAATCTGGCCTTGAAGGTTTGATCCAAGAGTCATCGCACTAAGAAGTCAGCTATTCTTGATCATATGTTAAAATACTTTTACTCCAGAATTATGTTCATTTGACCACTGTCAGGTTTGGCCAGAGATGCAGACTGTGACTGATGACTGTGAAAGGCCAAGCCACAAAGACAAAAATAGCAACTGTCGGAAACCTGGATCATGAAACTCTGGCTTCTGTCTTTGAGGTTTAATTTGGGCTAAAAGTTTTGTTTGCGGTTACAGTTTGAACAGGGGTTATAATTATGAATGGTGATGACGAGTTCTTGCAGTGCTGTTAGGTCAGCGTGTGGTGGGCATTGCTAATTTATCACATTGCCCAGAACCTTCTTAAATGCCCTGACAGGAACAGAATTAATGTTTGTTCAATTTTGTTTTTTCTCTCTGCTTGGCATCTTGATGGTGATGGCAAACGACCCTGAGCTGATATGGAGAGCTCATTAGTACTCTCAGGAGCTGTGGGATCAAAGCGGGGATGTGTAAGGGGCAGACCCTGAGGTTACTGGGCCACGTCACTCTCCTTTAAGTTAATGAAAACTGCAGAGCATGGTTATTTCTGTGTGCAACTATGTGTATTTGTGTGCACATTTTTCAGGGTTAGACAGAGGTTTTCTTAGACCCCCCTGGTGAAGGGGAATGTGCTGAATGCTGGACTACTGTGTAAGTGAAGGCTTGTAAAGGTCATGGCAGGGCAATGCAGCCAACTGCAGTGAGCAATGTCACCCTGCCATTTCATTATCCATTGCTAAACAGGAAAATGCTCATTACAACTGTTTGCATGCATATAATCCTAAAAAGCCAATTGCTCCTTACTTTGAATAGTAACAACCAATGCCTACCATACACTTGCTAACTCTGTATTTTGCAGTGTCACGAACTGCAAGACTACACCTAGATTCTTTTTGAGATTATTTCCCATCCTGCTTCTGGTGAAAAATATGATGCCAAACTCCCTATAGGAAATATGACATTTTAACAATTCCCTACGTGCCTGCAAAAACACATTTCTTATGGTCCTCCTAATCTTGGTTTGTCTTGAACAACTTTGATGTTCTGCAATGTCTTATGTGTGTCTTTGTCAATTGGTGTTACTCTTTCGGCTATTACTTGTCAATTTGTTATTACTAAGCCTATACTGTTACTTCACGCACTGAATAAGTTGTGACAGTTGTTCAAGTTTGTTTCTATGTATTTAAAATCAACCTGCCATGGGACAATGGAAATAAACCCCTGGCTAAAATCTTGCATATTTACATGTAAATTTTCATTAATATGCCATGTTCCATATTATAAATAAATAAATTGAAATTAATATTGAAAACACATTACTCTAGAAACAAAAGACAAAAGATGTCATATGATGATAGTATTCCTGTCAATCCTGAATCACTGTAATCTATGAAGATAAACTGCATTTGCACACAAACTTCACATTTTGGATTTCGACGGCTCGATTGACCATCCCCACTGGTTAGCCGCACCATTTCAGTGGGAGAAGACCCTGAGAATGAGAGGCAGGCCATTTCAAAAATTAAGATTTCTCATGATTAATCTCATTTTTTATTCCGACAATGGAAATTTGTCTGCTACAGTAAAATCACTTAAAAAGTTGTTTGGTGTCAGGCTGACATAAGATAGTAAGACAGTTACAAAGCTAAACCTAAATCTGCAAAAATCTGCCCCAATAAATTTTTTTGATTGTTATGTGGAGCTGTTGGTTATGTGGTGCTTCAGTGCAATGTGTGGAATCCCGCAGGACCTCAGAAACCAAGTGTGGGTGTGGCCTGAAAGACAAAAATGGCGACCCATCCTTAGTTTCTGAGGTCCTGCGGGATTCCACACATTGCACTGAAGCACCACATAACCAACAGTTCCACATAACAATCAAAAAATAGCCAAACATTTTGCAGTGTTTATGTGCTACTTAAGCAGATTCTATTACATAAGAATTGTAGATCAGGAAGCAAACAGTCAATAACCTTTTCAAAATCACTGTAGAAGAGAAACATTTGCACTGTGAGCTTGTTTACCTCAGCCGCTGTTCTCCTCCTATTGTTTGTTTCACTAACTGTAACAAATGCAGTCATCGCTCCATCTTCATGGGGAAGATGTGTGGGAAATATATGGTTGTAATAATCTAGCACCCCTTGTCCAGACTACTGTGCTTTGCATCCCATCAATTACAACGATCTGAATAGGAAGTCAATAATGCATCTCATATGGTCAGCTGGAGACAATTTGGTCTTAATGGACTGCTGTGGTTTTTTGCCATTTTGTGTCAATATATTTTCTCTACATGTTTATTTTTGTGCACACATATGGAGGCATTTTATCTGAGCAACAGAGTTTTTTTATAATACCGGTCAAGTTGTCTATGGTACATTGGTGTCTTCCTGGTTATAGAAACGGATAAAATACAGTGCAGACATAACTAGGCAGACCCTGAACGGAAAAACCGGAGAAAAATGGCAATGCTTGGAGTCTGCTTGTTATGTTGAAACCTAAAACAGATTGTTTACAGGTTTTTCACCAGAGGGGCCTTGGAGTGCCTTTATGTTGGCTTTTGTTTATTGGAAGTCTATTTAACTGTATGTGCTTTAGATTAACCTTTGCATAAATACCTAAACAGCAGGGGATTGGGGGCATGGGACATTACACTGCCGTTATTAAAGACTAAACAAATATTAAAAACCGTAATTACAAGCTTGGTAATGATCAGATGCACTTCCTTGTTTAGTGAAGTAGAGCCATAAGCAACTGTGGGTGAACTTCATAGAGTAACAGTCTTTAGTTTGATACACCAAGATTGTATAGGCAGACCTTGATTTGTCATGTGCTCTTTATCTACCCAGAAAAGCTGGCAAACGTCTTGTTCCTGTAAGGCATGCTGCTCCTTACCTCTCGCTCACTCCCTTTTTCTTCTTCCAAATTGTCTAGCCTGTTGTTCTGTTTCTTAAATTTCCTGTTATTCAGAGATAAACAAACTATTGCTCAACACACAGCCAAAGGGTCCCATTAAGTCTTTTAACAGATGGAAGATACGACTACAGCAAATAACTTTTCCTTCCCCCTCTTTTACCTTCCCCTTTGACAGAGGATATCCATGCAAGTGCAGTGCATTTCTCTGTTGCCATATCCTTTTTCTAAACCAATCACAAAACACTGTACCATCTGTAAAAAGATTTGGCTTTGTTGCTGCCACTAAGAATACAACCAACTACAGTGTTATTACAGCAATTAAATCAGGTTTTACAAATATCAGGATAAAGTTCATGCAAAGATATTTTTAACATTAAATGCAATACTGTGTACAAGAAAAATTGTATTTGCTCTTGCTTTTCACAAAAGGGCATAATAATTTCTGTTGGTTATTTCTAGTATATTCTTCATTTACCCTCATGTGGCAGCAGAGATTCCTCTTATGGCTTAAATACATGAGGCAAGGACCAACTTCAGACACATCTTTTCTGCTTTAAAATTTTAGTCCGCTATCCAAATTTAAAATGAAATAATTATGTCTCATATGCCACAGATCGATGACAGGGTCAGTCATATCAGTACATGTATAGTGAAGTATAACATGTATAAAGATATTGTGGCACAGCTGAAAAAAATCATTTTATAGGTGTAGGACAAGGAGACTGAGGGTTTTGATTGGAGTACAAGAGCTTAACAACAAACAAACCTGGAAACATTTAAGACCAGGATTAGCTGAAAGGGGTGTGGAAACCTTTCTGTTTATTATGTTAGTAATGAATCCTTTTTCTTTCAGATGTTAATGAATGTGAAGTGGATGATGGTGGCTGTGAGGGGTACTGCTGCAACACCATTGGCAGCTACTACTGCAAGTGTCCTGAAGGCAGTCGACTGGGGCCAGATGGCAAGGCATGTCACGGTAAGATGGACATCTGAAGCTATACTGGTGTGCACAGTCACAGACTTATACCCCTTCATCATCATCAGCTCACTTTCTTAAAACAGTTCTGTTCAGGACTTCTGTTACCATCAAGTGAAACACCACCACTTTTGATCAGAACAATTGTAATCACAGAAACAAACGCTAAATTAAATCTCCTCACTGAATGCTACAACAGCTTTTCTTTTGTGTTCTTAAACATTTATTGTTTATGTTGGCTTTAGGCCTTAATTCTCCCCTTAACAATATGGGGACCAACTCATTTAAAAAAAAGTGTTCACGGTGCCAATAGTGTTTCAAAACCCTACAGAGTCCTTTTTTATTCATGGTTTTCCTTCAAAACAGAACTTTCCAGCTATTGGAATTTAGATGAAAATCCAACATTTCTATGCCGCACAGCTCACATGTTGTTGTAATATTTCCTAGATGCATAAAATAAATGTGTACTTGGATAATATCTAAAAGTCATCCATTTGAATTCATTTAATGGCCCTTATGATTGTGCTGAAAGGTCAGGTCATTAAACTTACAATCACCAATCAGTCCACCAACTGAAGACCCACTGAGCGTCTAGACTTCAGGCTGTAAGTCTTAACCAACCACACAGGCAAAACCACTTTCTTTTAAGCTCCTTTTCTCAGACAGCGTGCTTTCGCAGTCTGGCCGTGTCATCTGACAGAAATATGCTGAGTTGCTCTTGGGCACTGAGGCCCATTTGTTTTTTAAGAGCTACAGGTGTACAAGTGCCCCTGACCTTTAACCTTTAAGACAGAATACTGTCACTTAGTAATGATTTAAGTCAGTGGAGGAGACAAACAGAAGCAGCTTCGGCAGCTGTGAAGTTCTTCTTTTACAGGCTTTTGTGTGTCTTATTTATGGGGAAAGACAGCGAGTTTGACTTTGAACAATAAACCTGTGAACAACTTGGTTTTTAGAAGTTTTTTTTTGATTTTGGAGACTTTCAAAGTTAAGCCCTTTTCCCACCGGATGAGAAACCCACCAACATCTTACTTTTGTATTTAATACTAAAGGTTTCAATCAACAGCCAAATGACTCTGCAGTGGTCATGGGTATTTATTGCTTCCAGCTCTGATTGTTTTCAATTGGCAGTAAAAGAAATACAATACCCAGGTGTTGGGCGCCCTTTGCTGGTGCAATGCAATGATGTGCTCAAACATTATTGAAAATATGATCTGCAGTGAGTTTGAGAGATAAACTGAGTAAGAGATATTAAAAAGATTAGGTCTGTCAGCATTATCACGTTAATCACAATGCGTTTTAAAGCTACTAGATGATCTGAGGAATCCAGTAGTACAAATCATGTGATGCCAGCTTCTCAGGAAGGGGGCTGAATAACACTTCAAAGTAAGGCTAAATTTTGATGATGGAAAATGGCATGGCCATTTCACAGGGGTCCCTTGACCACTGACCTCATAAAATCTGAGTTTAAATGGGCTCTATGGGTACCCATGAGTCTCCCCTTCACAGACATGCCCACTTTATGCAAGTCCCATGCAGCTCTTTGCTGTCACTTAATTCCTAATCAAGACAATCTGGTTAGAATTGCTTTAACTTGTCAATTTGGACTTCATAGCTGTTTTAAAATGCAAAATAATGGAATTGAAAACATATGATTAAAATGCAGTTAATTGCAATTAACTATTGAAAATGTGTTATTAATCACTAACATTTTCAAGGGCCTCCATGCTGCTTTGTACTGTTTATGGACCTGTGTTCAAGCTGGTCCATGTCGGACATTGAACAAAACAAACAAAAAAAAAAAAAGAACAGAAAGGCATACTCATCTACTGCAGAGACGTGCTATCCTGGTCTCCTGGCAGTGGGCAGTCTACCGTCTTTTTTTAATCGGTTTTCCCATGTTTAAAAATGTGCATACACATACTAATTTTGGGGGAAAATGGGTTCTGGAAACTGATGTGTGATTAGTGAGCTCTCTTCCCCTGGCAGAAGGGTCTGTTGTCTAGAGATGTCTTGTTTTTAACGTTAAGATAATAACATAGTCAAATTAGAATTATTTGATCATGTTGGTCATACTAATCACTAAAGCAAATAAAATACATTAAATCCTGTGTTACAGGGTGGCTGATCTGATCCTCTTTTGTTTTTAGTAAATCCAGTTCCTGTGGAGCTCATTCTTAAGACCACCTGTTCATTTCTCTCTGCCACTAAAGCAGCGCTCCCAAATGTTTGGTCTGCTACATTGTCTGGTTGTAGATGCTAGCTCAGCAGCTTCCTTTGGAGCCAGACGGTGTCACACGATGCCATTCAGACCTCGTGGCCCTCGACCCCCAGCACCACCACTTCCACTCCCGCCCCTCACACACACACCACCTCACCCACCGGTTAAAAGCAGCCATTGTGTGTCTCCCATTGAAATCCTTTCACATGAGGAGACCAATAAGTATATTAACCTTGACAAACCTCCCCCAGCTTCTTATTGTTTTGCATGTTAGGCATCCTCTACAATAGCTGCCAATATGTTAAAGCACAAAAGGGCCCTGAGTGATGGACAGTTCATGAATATGTGATTCTTCATTGGTAGTGATTATTTGTGTCATTGCTCAGTCAGGCGGATGTTCAAATAAACTGGTTGAACAAATATGAATTCCCTAAACCCGATCACACTAGTCTATGTACGGGGTATGAAAAGGATTATTTTACTGGTGAAAGGCCGCCACTCTAACACCCCCTCCCTTTAGCTCCTGTTATTGGAAACAAGTCTTGAGATAATTTTGGAGATGGTTGTTCCCACGGGTCTACCAGAGTGGTTAGAGTGCAGAGAAAGAGACACACACGCAAACTATTTGAAAATTAGTTCCAATATTTACACTTCTCGGGAAGTGCTTTGACCTCTGAGGAACCTAAGTGATGGTAGCGTTGCAGGCTGAATAAACTAAACCAAATGCTCTTACTGTTTAACACCCACCCCCCCACACACTAACACACACAACCCTAAAAAAGGGAAATTGCAACATTTTTTTCTTCTCTTCGCGCACGTCTACTCTGTCATCACTCGTGCAAGCTGAAAAGCCCTCATGAGTCAGAGATGACAACTGGGAAGAGGTTAGGGAGGGTGTGTGATGTGTTGTCCAGATGTGTAGTTAAGCCTGATTGTCCTTGAGTGTTCAGGTATGTTGTCTTCTCTGCTTGCTTCTGTTTCCGTGGAACGTAAGCTTCAATCTGACACACATGCAGCCAGATGCAATTCTCTGCTGTGCAGGAAACAAATTGATTGCACGCATGCTACTGCACGAACAGCATACTAAGCCATTCATCATTCACCCTGAAGACATTATATATGTGTTTTCTTTTCCTAGAGGACTCAGAGCACAGAGTCAGTGTGGTGTCCTGTTGGTGGTGATTCAGTGTCTTACTGAAAGACACTCTGAACTTTAAAAAATCCTTTGCTCTAGAGTAGTGGAGGGATGACTTTTATTTTTATTTTTGTAGGCGTGTGCAACAGTTAGCATTGCCCTGGTTCCCTTATCAAAAAGCCTATGGGATTCTTCCACTGGATTTTGGATTGCAGCAGAAAATAAGCCCTGTGGCAAACAAATGTTAATAATACTTACACATTGTATTCAGCATGATCATTTTCACAAATGAACACAGCTTTTATGATTCCCAAAGCTAATGTTAGGCTGTAGGCCTAAATGAACTACACTGTGGTCTCATGACATTCATTTTGCCACCACAACAAGGCTGTAAAGCTGTGTTTGGTGTGGTGATGCTCTGTAGCCTCATTTAGCCACTTGTTAGTAACCGCCTTTGTCAAGACACCCGGAGGCTTTAAAATTTGTGAGTTGGGTATATACTGATGTATTTTATGTTGCGGAACAAAATGTGAAAGTCTCTTAAGCTTGTTTTAACCGCAAACCTTATTTCAGGTGTCTAAAAAAGCCCATTCAAAAAGAGAACCTATTGACTTCAAGACAAGGGAACCAGGAATGCTAATATGCTAGCTCATTTCCGGGTTTTAGGACTTATCAATGGGAATGATGTCACATCCGAGTTGATTGCATTCCAGTACAAGCTGGAAAACAAAGATGTTGTTAGCATGCCAATTCTAGCTAGGTTAGCCATTGTTAGCATCCCAGTTGATAACACATTTTGCTAAATTTGCACTTACAAACTGCGAAGAAATTTGTCTACAAATAGTATAGACAATACTGTGTGTACGACTTTTAATGAGACATAAATAAAACAGAAGCACTGATAAACAGTATATTACCGCAGCTTTCACCACTGTTCATTCAAAGGGCAGTCAACTTAGACTTTGAGGTCGGGGTTGGTGAGGTGTCTTTGCATCTTTTCTGTTTCTCTTTTATGTGGTATCTGAGTAATCAGAAAAATTAGTTACCTGTTGGGAAAATTCACATCCCATGAATGCCCTGTTAAGTAGTAACAACAAATTTTTATGAATTCATATAATGCATATTCATTTTTGCTCACATATAATTTGTGATATGGTGTGACCTAGACAAGTTAGATAAGTTATTTATTAGCATTAGTCAGGTAAAGCAATATTTTAGTAGTTGTAGGGAATGTATTGGTGCAACAACAAGTCTGGGACAAAAATACCTTGTAATATAAAGTTTGAGCTGTGTCAGTATACTTGGAAATCAATATGAATCTTTACTGGGAGGTAAAATGCTTTAAGCTATAAAATACAACACATCTTCTTTGTAGTGTCCATGTTGCTTCCACATTACAATTTAAAAGCTCATGAACACACCAAAGTTGTAAGAACCACTTCCCAACTCGGGAAATGGGACCATCCGAGGCCCATGTGAATGCAGCATGACTTTGGAGCGTTTCAGTTTAAATTTCCAGCTCAGAAACTCCAACTTCCCAATGCAAATTGAACGCACCAACAGTAGGCCTTAAAAGTTGACAGCTGAACTGTACATGCAATGCTTAAAAATAGATCTCTGCATAAAACAGACTGGAAAACAATTTTGAGATCTGGTCAGAATTATACAATTGCAGCTCTTTAATTTTGCAATACTGAAAATGTGTTCTTCATTTTCCTCTATTTGGCTCACTGCAGATGGAATGTTTAATTAGACCAACTCATAGTTGGATGTAAGATTTTTTACAAAGGATGCAATAAATGCCTTGTTTCTTAACTAACCGCTTAATTTAGCTTCCATTTATTTCAGCATTTTTTTCCAATAATCGACCAAAGCTCTCAATCTGTCATCGTTCTGCCAAGCAGAGAGGCAATTTATATGGGTTTCTAATTATGCCATGTTAATGACGAGCCTTCTTATAAATGAAGTCCTTGACACAGTCAGAAGCAGACTGACATTCCTAACAATTCTGATGTTTTAATGTGAAGTTATTGTGCAGTCTTGTGGTTTATGGTCATACTCAGTTATATGAATACATCATTTTCCTAATGAGCATTTGTCTCTGCCTGCTTTTGAGTGTATGTATTTGTGTATATATGTGTGTTCAGATTTAGATGAATGTGAGGAGCTCAATGGAGGATGTCAGCAAACATGTGTCAACACACCGGGCTCTTATCACTGTGAGTGTGGCGAAGGCTTCCGCATGCACACTGATGGTCGGACCTGCATTGGTAAGCACTAATCAGTATTTATTGCACTTGTGGTAACCATTTTAAAAGTCTTTCCACTTCTTCCCACGCACTGCATTTTTCCCTCACTGTTGGATTTTTGCAAACATTTCCTCAATGGTACAGATGAATAACACCAATACAATGCAGATAAAAAAATAGGTTTCCAAAGTTAGAGTTGCTCCTTAAGGGAATAATTTTGAGAAATATGATTAATCTTTTTCTTTTTTTTTTTACAAGAGTTATATGAGAAGATTAATACCTCTCTCACATCTGAATGACCTGTAAAGATTGTAGAAAATGAATGTATTAGAACCATAACTACCAACTTGGGAAAAATATAAGATTGTAAAGTACTTTTTCTTCATTTTAGCACCATAAAACCTGTAAGCAATGAGAGAATCTGCTACTTGCTGATAATCAGTACTCCTCTGTTGCTTGTGGTTTTATATTTTATTCTTAATACTCCCATTTTTTTGACTGCAGCTTTGCGGTAAAGGCTAGGGATAAAGGCAGAGGGATAGCTAATTGTGTCTGTTGAAGTCATCAATGTTAGAAGCCAGCCGTTCTCTCCGTTTTACAGCCCGTCTGTGTCATCATGTCTGTGTTTAGAGCCCCCAGAAGGCACACGGCTGATATTCATATTTGGCACATCATTAAATCACAGGAGTAATGGGATGGAAAGATCATTAGAAAGTAACAAGGGGTACCCACTGGACCCAGTTTAAATATCATTTTCCAGATTCTAGCCTTTACCCAAGAGTTTTCCATAATTACACGGCTGCAGTTTAAAGTGTGAAAGCCATTTTAGATTGCCAACAAATTCAATTGTACCTGTCGTCCCATATGAGTTCAGATTTTAAATATCCTGTAAGTGGTAACAGTTTCATCCATTAATCCTGACGGGTATTTATGCTCATTTATCATGTGTGTTTCTGTGTCTCTCTTCTTTTTAAGCTGTGAACTCGTGCTCTGTGTTGAATGGCGGATGTGAGCATAAGTGTGTGGACATGGGGAACAATCACTACAAATGTGAGTGTCGAAAGAACTACCAGCTGAAGAGAGATGGGAGACACTGTGAACGTAAGTCATTTTGCCAGAGATGTTTTCGCATTGTGGGAAGATAGAGGTCATTAGAGTAGGTTTTCTTTCTGATGTGAGTTTGTTGCTTATAGTGTTAAAAATTGGACTGAATTGCAGCAAAAATAAGGATTTTTGTGGCTACTGCTGATGTGTAAGGTATGACGATGTAGAGAGGAAAGGAATTTGAGAAGCAGCTTTGGAAAGAGTCACTGTACAGTTAAGAGCAGTTTAGATTTCTCCTCCTGGGTTTTAAAATACTTTTGCTTTTGCTGCTTCTGTGTATCTGGATGAGAAACTTTTTTAGATTGTATACCTTGTTTATTTATTACCTTTTTATTTGCCTATTTATCTTAACGTGATTATTTATTACTATAAATTTGATTTATTACCACTGCACAGCACTTACTTGACCTGACAATGCATTTATTTGTGGTGCTGCTTTTCAAACGCTTTCATTGTCTGGTTCAGTGTGGCAGGAGTATCTTTTTTTCACTGAGCTGGGGAATTTCTGTATTTCTGTATATATTTCTGATGTTGTCCTTTATGTATTTGTTGTGTTTTGATGCCTGCTGCACCTTAAATTTCCTTCAGACCATAAGGTTGAAGTTGAAATGTTTTACTATCTTTCAAATATCATAACTGGACTCACCTTTGTGATGTTTCTGACTAAAAAGCTGCAGGAGTCAAACTTACATGTTAATCTGGAGTCAAGATTTCCATGCTCATGAACTAACCAGCACGGTCAAAGCATCACCTGCTGGGCTGACCTGGCTTCATTTGTATGTGTGTGTGTGTGTGTGTGTGTCTGTGTGTGTGTGTGTCAGTGAGGGACCCCTGTGAGGACAGGAATGGAGGCTGCGCCCAGCTGTGTCTTTCAGAAGGCGGCCGGGTTCACTGCAGCTGCCGACCTGGTTTTACACTGGCTGGAGATGGCAAGCACTGTGAAGGTGAGGAATCACACACCCATACATTCATGCTATACACACAAAAAAATAGAAAGTGGATATACGAAACAAGCTCAAAAATACCTTGCCCTGGAATCTGCTTCAATTCAAGCGAATGACATTTATGATTTTTCCATAATATGTGGCCACACTAAAGCTCCTCTTAAAGCAAATCTGCACTACAGCAGCCCTGTATTGATTTAAAAGGCTGATGTTGGAAAGTGTTCTCACTAACATCTGCTCCTCCTATGGAGGACAGGAGAAGCCAGAGAAATTTGAGACCTGACAGAGCCTTCCTGCTGGAGGAAGTATTTGCTACATTGTTTGGAAATCTTTCACACATCCAGATTTTTTATGGGAGCATAGTTTTGTAGTGCTCACTTAGCTTTGTGACAGTCTGTGTGTGGGTGGGTGCGTGTGTTTGTTTCAAAAGTGTGTGTTTCTGTTGCAAGATGAACCATAATAACCCGGCTCATTCTGGTCCTAAACGTAAACTGCTATTTAGCCAAAAGGGTTAGGTTACTTAATTTTACTAGCAGAGGACAAGAAGACATATTTCAGCTCTGGAAGGCTTTGGACTATGTCTCATTATGACCCAGAAATTTAAACTTATGTTTTACAACTTTGGAAAGCAGATATTTCATATGAATTGTTGGCCGTCATGACTTTCTTATGCTTGTTTGATATTGTTTTTTTTTTTGTTTTTTTGTGTGTGTGTGTGTGTCTGTGCGCGCGTGTGTGCGTGCGGGGGTGTGTACATGTGTTGGTAGACATTGACGAGTGCAGATCAGGCCACGCCAAGTGTTCCCATGGATGTGTCAACATGCTGGGCTCCTTTAGCTGTGTGTGTCACCCGGGCTTTGAACTCGGCGCTGATGGCAAACAGTGCTACCGTAAGGAAAGAACTGTTATATTTGTGCAAAACCCACCAGTGTCTTTTATTTTTTTGCATACTATTGCTTTAATGTGTCTAATGTACAACAATTTGTTGCCAACTGATATGTAGAACTGGACAGAGCAGACTTGTACTTTAAAAGACCAGTTCACCCCAAAATCTAATTTGTCAGTCTAAATTATTAAAGTGTGAGTTGCAGAGTGTTTGAGACATCAGCTGTAAAGATGTCTGCCTTCTCTTAAAAATGCTTGCATCTACTGCTAGCTCACCAACCACCACTGAGCTAGCTGATGAAACAGCTCAGCTGAGGAGGACGCCATAAATGTTTACATCTCGGGCTGTCCCGAGCACGAGCTTGTGGTCCATGAGTAGATGCACACTTAGTTCTGCATTGTGAATAGTTGACAGGTTTAGACCAGTAGAAAGAAAACAGTTCCTAAATGTAACTGCTAACAAAAAGGTCTGTGAGTGTCTTGGGACAGTTGAGTTTGAGTTTTTCAAATGTATTTTTTGGTGCTTTGAATACCACAAGCCAAATGCCATTTATTTCCATTATATTGGAGAGAAACCAAGCATCTCTAAGGCCAATATTTCCGAAAAATCAGCAACTCACTCCAAAACAATCTAGACTGATAAATAGTGCTACATGTAAGAGAAAAAAAATATGTTTTTTTTTTATTTTGGGGTGAATCATCCCTTCAAGGTAAAGACGTTCATAGAATACATCATTACCATTATAAGATCGTGGACTTCACATTAGTAGCTAAAAACCCTTAAAAATGCATAAATAAATGTACTTTGCCTTTCTAATTTCATTGCAATGTAGACTATATCCATGCTTTAGAATGGATCATTTTTTTGTTCTAATTATCTGCTGTAGGGACAAACAAAAAAAAGTTCACAAAAATGTGTCTTAACGTTGTTCTTATGTTTCAGCATTTTAATTGTGGTTTTGGTCCTCCAGGCATTGAGATGGAGATCGTCAACAGCTGTGAGAAGAACAATGGAGGTTGCTCTCATCACTGTGAGCACACCACCAATGGCCCGCTGTGCTCCTGCAACCATGGCTACCACCTGGACCGGGACAGGAAAACCTGTGTGGGTAAGAACTTTTCTTCTTCCTCCGAGTGTAGTTTGCCATCTTTGTTTATTAATTCCTCTTGTTTCAATTTCATCCCCATTGTGACTGTGCGTCTATACTTCTGGCCATGTATTCAAATCAACTCTACCACTGCGTGCCTTCCTCAGATAGTGATGAGTGTGTCAGTGGGGAGTCGTGCTGCCGTCACTTTTGTAGAAACTACCCGGGTGGCTATGAGTGCAGCTGCAGATCTGGCCACAGACTCAATCCAGACGGCTGTGGCTGTGATGGTAAGAGAACTAGATTGTTAGCAGTTTACCCAGTGTGGGGCTTTTAAGTGTTTTCTGTGTTGTGGCAGAGCTGTGCAGGAAACAAATTCCCAGTGGACACTTACTGATTGCAAATAAATGTAGTGTTCCAAGGGCATTTTAGAGCTGAAAACATTTTTGCTCTCTAAGTAGCAAACTTTATACAGTCTCGAGGAACTGCTAGATGGGTAGAAGAAGTCAAACTCTGAAGTGAAGCCAATGTACTCTATTTCGGAAAAAAAACTTACAAGGCCCACCTGAGCTTGACCTGTCTGTCATTGCATGTATGTATCACCAATAAAAGCCTATTGCGTGCATCCTGCGTTTTGCTATTATTACCCTTTCATTTTCTCAGCTGTGCATTGCTTATGTATTCTTCTGTTAGACATTGATGAGTGCTTAGCAGACACTTCGGGCTGTGAACACCACTGTGTCAACACCCTGGGAACATATGAGTGTTTTTGTGAACTGGGCTACCGCTTGGATCAGGACCAGCACTCCTGCGTTTGTGAGTGACATTTGTGAAATAGCTCTAAGTGTTTCAGTCATTTAAAGTGGTTCAACTCTAACTGTTCTTGGTGTTTTTAGCTCTGTATGGCAGAGAGCTGGACGAGGAAGATGAGGAGGGGGAAGAAGAGGACGAGCAGCTGGAGGTCCACAGATTACCAGACCTGCTGTTCCGCAAGGCTCCTCAGCTCCTGCAGTACACAGCAGCCTTGCACTCCCGCTATGATAGTGATGATGACTATGATGGTGGTGACAGTGAAAAAGAATTAGAGATCCAGAGGGAACGTCGAGGAGAGCTTCGACTGGACAGCAGCATAGGTACAGTAAAAGTGTGAGTGATGACACTAAGATGTATATCTGGTAAAAAAACAACAACATATAGATATTTTTTATTGTGTTATTAAATCTTCAGACCAGGTTATGAAAAGAAAAACATAT
Source organism: Plectropomus leopardus (assembly GCF_008729295.1). Lineage (NCBI taxonomy): Eukaryota > Metazoa > Chordata > Actinopteri > Perciformes > Serranidae > Plectropomus > Plectropomus leopardus. Next base: position 12,412,448 of record NC_056467.1, on the reverse strand, counting down.
TTTCTGTCATCCATGTTTTTTTTTTTCCAGTGTGTCTAGATGGCTCGTTTGGGGATGACTGCAGTGTGAGCTGTGAAGACTGTGTGAACGGAGTGTGTAGTGAAAACAAAGACCGATGTCAATGTTCAGCTGGATGGACCGGGATCATCTGCAATGAAAGTATGTATGCTCAATAGCACATTCAACAGATACATCCGTGCATTGTGTCTTAGAACTTTTTTTAGCTTCATATTTACAGACCAAAACTGTTTTTCATTAATTCACAAAATCTGCTGAGCAGCATCTTGAAAGCTCACTAATTGACATGTTATTTTGTTTGTTGAATCTGCACAAAACGTGGTTATATGGACCTATATTTTGGACCGGACCTCCTTTGTCTCTACTGATTGCCCGGCAACCTTACAAAGATGAAGGCTCAGGTTGTTGTTCATGCACTTTTGTTTTTGTATGGATCAAACAAGCAAAATATAACTTGTTAAACTATAAGCTTTAGAGGTGCCGGTGGGCAGATTTTGCTACCTTTGAACAGAGCCAGTCTGCTTCACCATGCAGTTTATACAGCATGCTAAGCTAAGATAACTAGCTGTTGAATGTAGCCTCATATTTACCATGTGAGTGGTACACATGGGAGGTATCAATCTCCTTCTCTAACTTTGTTTAAGAATGTGAATATTTCCTAAATTTTCAAACTCGTTCTTTAAATGTTTGGGCACCTGATTATTTCATTTTGTCAAGTGTAACGAAAGAAAATGAATGACTCTCTGGTGAAGACATGCTAATGGATGGGAAACCTAAAATTAATTAAAGTTATTTTTTTATGTCCAGATCATATATATGACAAGTAGATCATGTTAACAGTCCAGCACACACACGCACACACACACACACACACACACACACAAAACCTGGCTTTTCCCCAAAGGTCTATTTGAACTACCTACAGCAATGTGGTCTAATTTTAGAGAGAGATGAGATAGCTCCCTGCGTGCATCGATCCACGGCCATGTATCAAAACCTGTCGGCTCCTCGGTGTGGGAGGCTGGGTTGTTTATGGGCTCCAGAACACAAGAGCACCGGGGGAATCAATCTGTCTGCCTCTGGAGCGGGGCCAGGGCCCACAGCAAGAGCACAGCCCGAGGCCAAGGATGTCCACTACTGGGTTAGAAAGCAAGGCCCCGTTGTTCCCATCCAGCTCCGTGATTAATGGCTGTCTGAGGTCTGAACCAGAGTCAGGCTGGTAATCATAAGAGGAGAGACACATGGGACAAGTCCATTAGAAGCAATCTGTCACCTTTAGAAACATGCTCCTGAGTTGGTGGTATTCAGATGCACACCCTGGAGGTGATGGATCTGAACACGGGTAGCATTTCAAATGAAGAAGATCAACAATATTACTGCCTGAGGCAAAGATAGTAATTCTTGCAGCAGGCAAAAAACATAGTGGTCCATGAGGGGAAATAGCTGTATTGGTCAAAAGAAGTTTGGACCCTTTGTTGCCTAGAGTGAACTATTGTACAAATTTAGGGGTGGTAGAGCGGGCACCTCATATACAGAGGCTCTGTTCTTTCCGCAGCAGCTGTGTGTTTAACTTCAGCCTGCGGCCCTTTGCTGCATGTTTTCAGAGGGGGGGCGTAAAGAAACAGGTGCGAAGACGTGTTTGAGACAAATGGTGAATACATGTATATTCTGGCAGACATTATGAGAAAAAAAGGGTTTTTGAACTTTAAAGCATGTAAACATGTCCTAATAGAAACCCCAAATACAAGTATTAACCTAAAAATGAGCATGATACAGGATCCTTAATGTGCCAGATGAACAAAATTCATCATCGCACTGGCAATATACTATGTTGTACTTTAGACCCTTTTGTGCAATTCGCATCTGAGTTCGACCTCAAAAATTTAAATAAACATAAATTAATGCTTTAAATAGGCTTGGATCATGAAATAAATGTAAAATGATTGTAAAATAAGTTTCAACCTGAGCATCCTGGTGTGTGCTGGAACTTTAATTTACTTGATTAATGTGGGTTACCCTGCAGCGGCTGGCACCCAGGAGAGAGGCACGGGAGTCCCATGTTCTTTAAATAGACTTCTCTATCTTGTCCAGCTTCATCACTCTTAATGACAGATCATACTTAACATGGCAACAAAGTTAAAAAAATAATGGTTTTCACTTGGATCTATCCAATCAGTGTGCTTTACGCTAGCGCTCTGTTCATACATAGACCTCTATCTGTAAATTTTTACTATTTTGTTAGCAAAATTGAGTGCCTTTCTAATCACTGATGAAATACTTAACTCAGGCTAAAAAGAAAAGCAAATATACGAGAATCATATCACAAAGGCAACTTGTCACCTTTTCATATTTTGGTGGAGAAATTAAAGTGTTTTGTGCTATTTAAACAGCTGTTGCCTCAACATGCCTCAGCATGCCTTATTACCCTTCCTGCTCCTTCATTTTTATATTCATTGTGATGTATTTGTAGTGTCTGAATGCCGTTACCTCCATAGATTATTTTCAGCTGGATTATCTTCCCACGGAGTGACATAAAACTGTTGTAAAGAAAGTGTGACATGAAATTCAAGCAGACTTTCACTTGATGGATTGTAACACTTTAGCACATCTTAAACAGCCAGCTGGTCCGTGTTGTAATTGCTAACAAGGCCAGAGAGATTAAGAGTGTCAGGAGGGCGCGCACACCATGGGGAATGACAGGGTGGAAGGTGGAAGTGTTGACTGACTGCATACCCCTTTGTCTGGCTGCATTTACTCTCTCTCATATACGAGTCTGTTTTAGCGTCCAAGGTACTCCTACAGTTTGATTCATTACTTTATACTGCGATTGTTAAGGTGTCAATGTTCTTTCCCTGTGTTTACCTCTTCTCCCTCGCCTCTCTCTCTCTGCAGCTTGTCCACAGGGGACCTATGGACAGGCCTGTAACGGCCTGTGCCGTTGTCAGAATGGAGGTTTGTGTGACCCTGTGACTGGGAAGTGTTTGTGCCCCCCTGGGGTACAGGGCCAGCTCTGCGAGGATGGTTTGTACACACACACACACACACACATTCTTCTAAAGACACATAGGTGTGAATACAACAGCCAGGCTCCCAGGCTATGCTCACAGTTCCCAAGAGCTCACATCAACATTTATTGCTCAGATCTGATTTCTTGTTTGGCTGTTCACACTTAAAAAAAAAAGTGGTCAATATCACCTTCCAGTGTGAACTGCTTACTACTTACTGATCTGACCTGCAAAAGAACTATTACAAACTATTACATGCAAAACATGGAGGCCACTAAAGCCAGCATTTACAGTTTCATATACAAGGTACAAGGCAGATTTATTAGTATGTTTGTTTAGTAGTGTTATTAAATGTAAGTTGATGTGTGGAGGCCAGCAAAGTTGTGAGTAGATGATAAAGAGGATGAGGGAAAAGCAAGCCAACATTTCACTATAGCTTTCTGTAGAGCAATGGCTACTACTTGTGCACGGAGGTATGTGTGGATGCAGACTGATAGGATTGTGATGTGATTGGCTTCACTGGAACAGACTTCATTGAAAATTTCAGGATGTCAAGAGTTACTTCTAAGGACATCTGTCAGTACCTCTCTACAAGACTCTCAGTGGCATTTGAAAAGTTGCATAAATTCTGATATGAGCGTTAATGCTGAGGTTGCATTGCCAAAAAGCAGATTTTTATCTAATTTAATGCCACATATGAAATTGGCCAAACACAGAATTGAGAGGATCAGATTCTGTGTGGTTTATGTTGTTCAGACTGTTATGAAAAAAAAAATTAAAAATAGATCTGAGTCATATGAATCACATATAAGCAGTTAAATCAGATTTGGGCCACTTTTGCCTGCAGTTTGATAAAATGAAGGTCCTTATGACCCTGTTATAGCTTGTACATATGTTATGTGTGCACAACTCAATAGAGTAGTAATTTTATCATCCGAAGTTGTCTCGTTTGATAATTTTCAGTGGTCTGAATAAATAATACCTCAGTATTTCAAGACAGAAGCAATTTTGTGTTTCATAATGCTCTTATTCCTTACATAGGCAGTTATGTTGTGGCCACTAAATTTATCCTGTGACTCCTTATAAGGGGTCCTGTAACCTTTGCACTTGTCACAGTGGAGCTTCTTTCATTCAAGTGGGCACCCAATGCTGAAGTGGCTTTATGCATATTTACAGGTTGTCCAAGGGGTTATTTCGGGAGGCACTGCAGAAGAAAGTGCAACTGTCCCAACAACGGACATTGTCATCGTCTGTATGGAGGCTGCCTGTGCTCTCCTGGACTATATGGCCGCTTCTGCCACCTGCGTGAGTACCAACCTGACCTCGTCACAATACCCAGTGCCAGGGTTGCATAATATATTGGTTTTTTTATCATTGCGATGTCAAACAGCACAATAAACACATCACAAAAGACTACAATATTGCAAGATATTGGGATATTTTGAGTTGGGTGAAAGAGAGAATTAGCAGAAAGCTGAACTTTAAAATGTACCTTTTGTGTTTGGTGCAAAAATTTCCTTTAATTTTTCTAATTCAAAAAAATAATTTGTTGTATTTTAGCTGTATTTGAAAGCAGTAGAAATGCGAAACTGAGTACACTTTAATATCTGTTTATTTATCACAAGCAATAACATCCAGATTTTCAACATCGTTATTGCATATTGCATAATTACCTCATATCGTGCAGCTCTGCCGAGTGATATTACTGATACTGGTGATGATACTACTATAAACAGTTAATTAATACGGGCTAGTCATCTTTACAAGTTTAATACCATTGATTGAAAAAATACATTAGGATTATGCAAGATATTCCATCTATAACTGCTGTATTTTTTTTTTCTCCAATGGATAATTTGCTGAATGCAGATGTGAAGTGTGGAATATACTTTGAAATATTTGCAGTGGCCAAAACCCTCAATGATAATCTTCAGGTCCTGGCATCATGATAATTAAAATAAAAACAGGAACATCTTTTCCAGTTCTTGAATACACACTGTACATTTTGTTAGTTTTTATAAACATCAAACTGGTACTACCACATTGAGTTAATATTTCATAAATTATATACAAAAATTGTACAGAGAGCCTCCTCATGTTTACTCTTCTTCGCTGGCTGTACTCAGCCGTTTTGACGGTGGCACCAGGTGAGACGGAAGCTCTCTGGGGAGCCAGTGGCCCTCCAGTTTTCCCTCAATAAGGTGGACTGCCAAAGCGAACTCCTCATTGTCCAGCATGCCATCCCCATCAACATCAGACAGCCTCCAGATATGAGCAAGCACAGAGTTTGGCAGAAGAGTGGTCGTCATCCACTCTTTGACTTTGGTGCCGCTCAGTTTACCGTCGTTCGGACTGAGGTTGTAGAAAATCTCATCGTACTTTGGCTTGTATTTTTCCACGGCCCACTCATCAAAATCTGCCTCACTGCTCTCGTCGTCTCTTTTGAGTTCCTTGAAAGGATCGCTCCTGTAATGGTCACGCTTAAATGTTCCCAAAAATTCACCATCCAGCACACCAGGGAGGGATTTCTTCCTCAGTTCTTGTTGTTGAAGTAACGGCACCAGGTTTGCTACGTCGGTTGTCAGGAGTTTGTCCAAGGAGGCCATCAGGCTTGGTTTCAGCATCTTGAACTTTGAGAAATCTTGACCCAGGAGTTTCTCCTGAAAAGGTTCATAATCACACGTAAGAATACAGTACATTTAGGTAAAGAATACAAAAAATATGGCTTTTAGAAAGCAATTAAAAAGTATTGTTCACCTGCATTTTGGTGCAGTCAGGGAAGTCCCCGGCTGGGACTCGATGCTGTTGCTGAATTTTGGTAAAAATCACAGGAAGCTGATAAATCAGATTGTGCTTCTTGCTTTCTTTGCAAAAAATTGTTGGCATCTCTTGCTTCAGATAGCTGATAATGTGGGCATGAGCCTAATAGAAGAGGAGAAAAGAAAAGACTTTATCAGTGCATCGTCTTTAAAAAACATTTCCTTAAAGGATGGGTTAGAATTGTAGGCCATAAAATATAGATCACAACATGTAAACTTAACAGCTATGTGCGCCAATTAGTGTCCCCTCGATCAATGGGGCCGCTCGTAATTTGTCAGATCGCTGGAATCACTACCACTGAGATCACTACTGCGCAAACTCTGGCTCCAAATGATGTCACTGGTGCAAGATGGGAGGGGCCATATCCAGGATAATTTGGTTTCATTTGTGTGAAGTGAGAGGAAGTGGAGAAGCATTGTCCATATTTGTATAGAATCATTGGTTGTTATTGAACATATGAAATCTCTTACCCTCACTAAGCGTGCCCTCTTCACCAGGTCATTCAGCTTGCGTACTGCAGCATTGCGCGGCAGGTTCCTTATGTCGGCCAAAAGATCCTCCTCCTCCAGCTCTATCAGCTGGTAATGGTCACACATCAGCCTGGGCTCTGACCAGAATGATCCGATGTAAACCCGCAGGATCTCGGGGGTTCGAAACACTTTCCCTAGAGACCACATGAGGGCACCGTACACTCTCATGAGCTGCTGCGAGTCAACCCTGTCAGCCTTGTTGAGAACCACACGCAACTTGTCCTCATGGCCACACAGGGCCCCAAAGGCCCGAGTGAGCTCATCAGAGAACTCTAGTTTATGTGCATCAAACAGCAGGATGATTCGATCCACACGCTCTGCGAACCAGCGCAGCACTGCTGGGAAGTCGTAGCCTGGGGACAAGGAACGAAAACACAGGGTTTTCATTAAGGCTGTATGTAATGGGGCAAGCCTCAGTGCCTCAACACCTAGAAGAAAATGTGACATATCCCAGTGGTCCTCACGGGTTGCAAGCCAATCTGAGTTACACCCATAGATTAATGTGTTCATAAAACAAAGCAAAGACTGCTCAGTTACTTACTGCTCGTCCCCTCCCAACTCGGTCATATTACTTTCATCTGCTGTCCATCTGACTTCAAGAGTTTGAGTTATGTTGGGCTGAAATATTCATGCTTCTACCATGTCTTCTCTGTTACAAGAAATTTAAATCTTCCTGACAGCAACAATGCTTTCCAACTCTCTGAAACTGAATATAAGGAAGTAAAGACCCATAAATTCCTCCTGACATTGAAAACTGAAATTAGAAAGGCATTCTCTCTTACCTCGACTCAGTTTTCTTTTAGCAGCAGTTAAGATTCCCGGTGTGTCAATAATGCTGATGCTCTCGAGGACTTGGTTTGGCATCTGAACACACTGAAATCTGCAAAGAAACATAAAGCATCAATAAAATCTGTACTTTTTCTTACTATCCTCTATATAAATAGATATAGGAAAAGGTTCACACTGCAATGCATACAAGCATTGCTTTTTTGCAAATGAAGGCAAAACACTGACAAAAAACGTCAACTATCCCCAAGTAAAAGAAAACAAAATAGGAACACCTCCCCTTCCACCTCTCTCTTTCTTCCTCTCTCCCTTTTCTTATGTTGATTCCTGTCACCTGTTCAGAAAGGCATTTCCAAAAGGGTCAAGGTGGCGAAAGGGCTTTTTCGGGTCCACTGTGAGGGCATTGCCAGGGATGATTCCTTCCACTTCTCCATGCATAAGGGCAGTGAAGCAGTCGGTGGTTGGCTCTGGCCCAACTCTGCTACCAGGAAAATCTTGTTCTATCAGATACCTGAAGTCCAAACAGCCATTAACATCATTACATTTAGAAAAACACATGCACGAATCTACAGGTTTAAAACAGCGTGAAGCGACAAAGTTACCTGATAAAAGTTGTCTTTCCTGTTGAGTATTGTCCCATCACCAAGACCATTGGTTTGTTGTCAAACTCTGCGTCCTCATAGCTCGGAGAATGAAAGTGATGGAAAGAATAATATTTCTCTATAGGCAGCAACCTCTTATAATACAGATTCTTGAGCTCCTCTGTCACCATGTTTACATCCCCCAGTGTTTTAGGGTTGCTCCTAAACCTCCGGAAAGACATCTTTGCTCTTAATTTCTCAGTGTGGAAGCTGCTCACTCTTCTAAGACCAAACCGAATGATGGAAGAATGTGCACAAGGAATATTATCAGTTTCTCACAGCTGTCTGCTCCATCCTGCAGCGGGACAGAGAGGGTGGAGAGGGTGTAACCAGAGCCTGCAGCTGCATCTAACATAAAGCCAATGTCGAGAGGGACAGGGTGGAGTGAAGTTTAGCTTTTCTGTTGCTGAGTAGGGAGAATCTTGGCAATATTCATGCAGATTGTTCTGAGTGATGATGTGGCAGGGCTTCAGTTTTCAAAGTCTTACGTAACCTAGTTCTTCTGTTCAGTGCTCCTGTTAATATGACAATGTTTGCAGTAAACTACAGGCAACACAGAAAAGCTTGCAGGAAATTGCTTGCTCAAATGCTCAGCTTGGTCTCACAATACATTTGTAGTTAGACAGTAGGATGAATGATGCATCACCATTTCTTTAAAAACTTCTATAAATCAAGTGAAGTAGGAGGCAGTGGTCACATGACTTCAGCTTCCAAATGTCGAATGTTGTGATAACATGGTGGTTGGGTGTGTTTGTTCTGCTCATACAAAAATGTAATCTGAGAGCAGTAAAAGTTTCGTTTCTACATTCTTTTCTTAATGAACTAACACCACCTTCACTTTATCAAACAAACGTTAATATGAGAATTTGTTTTTCTTTGCTTAACCATAAGCAATAGTGCAGTCACACTGTAGCTTGTTCCAGCACAGTGGAAAAAGAAGTATTCAGATCCTTCACTTTAGTGAAAGTAATAATACCACAGTGTATAAATACAGTGTGTAACATTCCTGCATTCAAAACCTTATTGAAGTAAAAGCATGCAACACTTCTCATCTCAACTCGTCAAGTAGCTCAGCTCTGTCAGTGGACCTTCATGTCTAATTTTATGAACTGGGTACCCTTCTGCATCTGTTTTGAATGTGCCGGGACCATCTGTTAATTTTTCCTTGTCTGCCTCATCCCTGTCTTTTCATGAAACGCTCCCATTTTAACAGGAAATGTACAGTTTCCTTTCCTTACATGAATGCAGTCTTTTTTAAAGTACACTTACAACATAAGTTACACACTTAGTTTTATGTTTATTTGCTTAGGTTTTGGCAACAAAAGCATGTGGTTAGGTTTAGTAAAAACGTCATGGTTTAGCTTAACATTCAGCCATGTCTGATGCCGACATCCACTGACAATGCAATGGTATTTGATTGGGGTATTCCCCACTGCGCCTACAACTGACACAACCGGTGCATACCACACCACTGCCAAAGGTGACTAATGTCGGTGTCTGATGGCGACATCACTGACAAAGCAGCACTAATTGAGGAGTTTGGAGTAAGAACGGGCTGTATTTTCATCAAAATCATACTTAAAGTATCAAAAGTAAAAGTAATCATTGTGTAGTAAAATGTTCCCTGTCCATGTGTTACTAATATAAATAAGGTTTTTGGAATAACATTACACCTGTTTTAATGTGGATGTTGCACTTTTTTGCTGTAGATGCATATGGCTGTGCTAATTTTAACTTCTGTATACTGTTGGGTAGTTTAATACACAACAATACAAAGTATTTGACAGAAATGCATCACATTCTATAAGATCATCATGTGTTTGTAGTGTTGCTGTCTTTTGAAAACTATGTGTCTCTAAAACTTTTCATGAAAGACAGCCTTGTTTTCAGCTCCATGACAATGCATTTTCCAGCTAATTCAAGAAGGGTTTTAGGGAGTTATTTGGCTTAAGAAGAAGGAAAGTTTCTCAACACATAAGGGAACACTTCATACTTAGTTAATCCAAAAAAAAAAAGCTCAAATTCAAAATCACCAAATGTGGAGATACATGTTTTTTATTGGACAGGAAACTTGTGAAAAATTGTAATCTGAAAGCTAACTAATAAAAAACATTGAAACTAGGAGTAAAAGTTAAGTATTAGACTCTGAGAGGTAGAGGTATAAAGTTAAATACAATGGGATACTCAAGTAAGTACAAGTACCTTGAATTTGTACTAACAGTACTTGAGTAAATGTACCTGGTTACATTCCATCCCTGATCATACAAACATAGATATGTGTTGAAACACTTCATCGCTGTATGTTGACCTAACTCTTGCTTTTTGTCTGTTTTCAAACTGATCTCGTGCGCCCCTCAGCCTGTCCCAGGTGGACGCACGGTGCAGGCTGTTCCAAGGAATGCGACTGTGTTCAAGAACATTCCACTGGCTGTGACCCCAAAACAGGGAGCTGTTTCTGTAAGGCTACATACCACGGCCCACAGTGTGAGAAAGGTATAAGCACTTCACAAAACATCCAACTCATTTATTTAACTCCAGCGTCAGCCTGCAGCTTAAGATCCTATTGGTGAAATGGTGAAGATTCGTGTTGAGTTACATTTTTTCCACGCAGTGTTGAGCATTTCACAGCTTCAAACATCATACAGATCTGAGTGTGTTTCCTGGTCCAGTAATAGGACTATAGTTGCAGTAAACTTTGCAATACCATTTTTATGTAAATTGTATATAATGGAAAAGTAGTTTAAGAAGTTGCTGTAATTGCTCTTAGAGTGATCACAGAGTCAAGTTACTCACTGGTCAAGAATTTAACACCTTTTCTGCATAGAAAGAACTATTCTACGTACCATTACCTAATGTTTTAAAATGTGCTTTGAGGTTAATCTTTGTTTGTCTGCGTTTATGTCTAAATGTAGAATGTGAGCATGGCTTCTTCGGTGCAGGCTGTGAGCAGCCATGTGACTGTCCAGGGGGAGGGTCATGTGACCCCCGGACTGGAGAGTGCACCCCGCGATGTCCTGCAGGACTTCATGGAGATAAATGTCAGCTGGGTGAGACAAAAAGCTGCTTTAATGCATTTAAAATGGCATAGTGCATCAAACTATGATGTGTTAAGGGGATAATTCATCCCATATACATATTTTGCCTCATCTGTAGTTCTATTTATTATCAGACTAGATTGTTTTGGTGTGAGTCGCAGTGTTGCAGACATTGGCCATAGAAGCGTCTGCTTTCGTCTGAATGCAGTGGAACAAGATGGCACTCAACTTGTGGTGCTAAAATTGCCCCCCCCATTTTTTTTTTTTTTTTGTGAAACTCTCCACCAATGCCTCTTTCTAGGAATCATGACCTGGTTACTCAAAATAATCCACAGACCTTGCTGTAAGCAGTTTCTCATAGGAACTTTATTATTTCTACTACAACCTCCAACTGTGTCACCTTGCAGAAGGAAAAAAAGTATCTGAACGAGAAGCTCATGCTCATGACACTGTGAGATGTAAACATTAAGGGCGTCTTTTTTGGCTGCAGGCTTCCTTCTGTGATCTGGTTGGTGGGTGTAGTTCTCTAGAAAGAAAATAGTTCCAACATGAAACTGCTCACTACAAGATCTGTGGATTATCTTGAGTAACAGGGTCATGATTTCTGGAAAAGGAACTTTGCTGTTGATTTTTCAAAATTTTCTTTTTTTTTTTGGCACTTTGAGCACTATAAGCTGAGTGCCTTTTAGTTCCAATATATTGGAGAGAAGGCAGACATCTCTACAGCCAATACCTCCAACACTTGTCAACAGTCACATCACAACAGTCTAGTTTGATTAAGTAGCATTACAGGTAAGAGGCAAAAAATGTATTTTTAATGTTGAGGTGAACTGTCCCTTTAAGGTAGAAGTGAAAAGGGGTGTCAGTGTAAGGAGCACAGTGAAGTATATTGTAATTTTTGTTTAAGAGTTTCTTTCAAACATCTGGCATGCATTCATAAAATCATTTTACCTTTCAAATATGTTCAACAGTGAGCTGTTCATGTATGATGCACTCTACCTGAGAGCTTGACTCCACAGCGCTCTCATGTGGCCATAACCTTTATAGTAATGTGTGGGTATGAGAAGTGCGTGGGCTTGCACACTGACATGTGTCTACATGTACGTTTACTGTTTGCATACTTAATGCTCATACGAATTCCTGCCCTTTCTGATGTCCACATAATTTGTAATGAATGACTTTCAAAATTTCTTCACCTTTGTCAGTCTTTTTCAATTCACCTATCAATCTTTCTTTATTCTTTTATTCCTTCTCTATTCATTCCCTGCTGCCTTTGATGGATCAAGTGGATATGGTTGGTGAAATAAACAATGCTTTCTTTTTGGAGCTCACCTGGTCAGTGCAGGTGTTCTTGTTATTACAAACTGTACAACCAAAAATATGATTCTTCCTCCACAGCAGGGTGTCCTCTGGCTGTATACTCTGCCGCTTGACGGAAAGCTCAATCCTCTGTGTTGTGATACTGAATATTGTTCGGGAGCCTCTGGTAAAAACATGACTAAGATAACAGAGCAGAGTTACAGTATGTCAGCACTAATGAACAGTCCAGGCCTAGGCTTGCTGGTTTTGTCAAAGCCAAATAATAAAAAAAGGAATCCCCATTTTTCTGGAATGTATTTATCTTAGATTGCAAGCCAGGTTATGACAGGGGTAATTTACTTCAGTTACTACTGCAGAGGCTATTGGCATGGGCTGAATAAATAAACAGAAAATGATTGAGTATTTCTAAAATTTCACTTTTGCAGCTCTCTTTTTGCAACGTTGTGCAATCTTGCCTTGTGTTTTTATGTGTTCTTGTTACGCTGTGACTGTTGATGCTGTTTTTAATGTTTTAATCTGATGTGTGTTGCAAGCCTGCCAGTCATTGACCTATGGCGAAAGCTGTCGTCTGACCTGTGACTGTGGAGGAGCTCCATGTGATCCTGTGACTGGACAGTGCATCTGTCCTGCTGGGAAAACTGGCCACTCCTGTCACGAAGGTACTTTATTTTGTGTGCTGTCTATGTTGTGTTGAATTTATGTATTCGTTTTAGGAAATTTTAGCCCAGTTATGTTGGAGCCGACTGTAGAAAATGACATGATTAACATTGAGGACCTGTTTGCACTCACTGACCTCAGTGTGATCAATGGCTCAATGAACCACCAGGATCTTTGTTTATTTCGGGACCTCTCTTTTCAAAACTAATTCCTTTTCTTTGTAGCTTACTTCTCATTTAATGCTTTTTTCATCCCCAAAACATCTGAGTGCAAGTGGCTTTAGGACTTAACTGAGAAATAACAAACATAAGGGGCTTACTGCTCACTTAATCTGAAAGATACTTGGTGCTCCCCAGACTGCCCTGATGGATTCTGGGGGTTGAAGTGCCAGTCGCCTTGTCCTAACTGTGAGAACAAAGGCTCCTGCAACAAGCAGACTGGTGTGTGTGTCTGCAAACCAGGCTACACAGGGAACCTCTGCCAAAATGGTGAGTTTAAATCAAAAGGAACAAAACATTTTTAATGATAGTATATTTTATTGCCTTTACCATTAATTCAAAACTGTTTGTCTCAAATAAATGCAATTAAATAATAGTTGAACAATAGACTGAACTAATATTGAGCAATTCATTTGATATGATTTGCTGTATATGTATTTTTTATATTACTATATTATATATTTTTATATAATTACATATTTTAGTGTTTAAAGGTACTGTTGATAACTTTTATTAAATTTGCTTAAACAGTCACTATATTCTGAAAGAAGTAGTTGAGACAGATAATCTGTAAAACAAAACAAAAAAAACCAAAAAAAAAAACCTCCAAACTATCTCTAATGGCATTTGCAAGAGGTGACCATGGCACACCAAAACCAACCAATCAGAGCTGAGGGGTATTTAACGCAGTTGGCGAACTAGGCAACACTGATCAATATGAATCAGGATTCTGTTACGGCAATGCCTGTTTCTCACCTCAGATGTTTTCAGAAACATATTTTAGCGTACTGTTAAACTGTAAAATGAGAAAGTTTATGACATAGCCGACAAGCACCACGCACCAGCCGAGCCAACTTTCTCATTTTACAGCGAAACAGTACATTAAAATATGTTTCTAAAAACATTTGAGGCAAGAAGCAGTCAATGCAGTAAGAGCATCTTGATATATATTTGATCAGTGCAGCCTAGTTTCATGAGCAGTGATTGACAGCTGCGTGAGAGACTCCTCAGCCCTGATTTGTTGTCTCGTTGTGTAAATGCGACAAGGCGATAAAGTAGGCAGTGGAATATGTTTTTTTTCTTCCACAGATTATTTGTCTCATTAACTGTTATGTAAATGTAGTGTCTGTTTTAGCAATTTTTTTTAAGTTATTGTCAGTAAAAGTTACCAACTGCAGCTTTAATATGATCTAAATTCTCTTTCAAATTTAAAAAAAAATTAGTTCCTACTAACCATATGCCAGACAAACAGAGTTGTTTGCTAAAGCATGTCCGTGTGAATGTCATGTTGTGTGCAGAGTGTCCCGCAGGTCTCCATGGACCAGGCTGCTTAATCCTGTGTTCATGCCACCCTGATACTACTTGTGACCCACAGACTGGACGCTGCGTCTCCCCTCCTGGCAAAAGAGGCCATGACCGTGCAACACGTAAGAAGTGCAATTATCCTGAAAAAAATTATAATGCAGATTCAGTTTATTTACTGTAGTACTTCTCAACATTAAACATAGCTCTCACTGCAACATCTGCTGACCTCCAGCATGTGAATCTGGTTACTGGGGCAAAGGGTGCCTCAGCAAATGCCAGTGCAGAGAGATCTCTCTGGGCTGTGATCCGGTCACTGGTCAGTGTGCATGTGAGGCTGGCTTCACTGGAGACCACTGTGAAAAAAGTGAGTTAATTGCAAGCTTCAAGGATATAGTCTGTTATACACTGCCACCGTGGGGTGATTGTCACTCATTACAATAACAAATACAACAAGGTATTTTACAATCCTGAAAGAAAATTCCTGGATATTTTATTTTTGTCATAATATGTTTTATTACATTCATTTCAACATGTTTTCCAGGAACTTGTAATATACTGAGAGATTTGAATAGCTCATGTAAAGCTCCTACAGTTCTGGGTGAAACCTCCATGAACTAGATTTAGTACCAAACATCACATAACACAAGACTATTCCATGTGAACTGTGACTGAATTTCTTAGCCAGCTACATTATTTTAATATTTAAGATGTTTTGCTAAATCACCACTGATCTGCTTTGCTCTCGTGTTCATTGTTAGAGTGTACGAATGGCAGTTTTGGGCAGGCGTGTGCCCAGCAGTGCCAGTGTCAGAATGGAGCCGTCTGCGACCACGTGAGTGGAGCTTGCACATGTTCACCTGGATATTCTGGCACTTACTGTGAAAAAAGTAAGATTTATTTTTTCTCTGGTGAGTGGTTGTTGTTTATTCCCTGATGATATATCCACCACCTTTTCTGGAATTTTTGGAGTTATTTTAACTTATAATCAACATCATAAACAAAAATAGTTAGAGACTAAAATGATTGATTTAAAGGTCCATTTAGCACTTTCTATTAAATTCATGGGAACAACAGGGTTAGAATAATGTAAATGCGTCTTTTGGTTTCCTTACTCGAATATAAAAATTTAGGAAAACATACAGCTGGCCACCAGCATTGTTAGACATTGATATTTGGTTGAATTCAGGTTGTGATATTGGGTAACAAACTTTAATGTCAGGTTAATGTCAAATGCCAGTTTCAATCTGACGTAGAATACTGATGACAGATTACACTGATGTTATGTTGGTTTAAAGTTATGTTGTTAAGTAACCAAAATCCAACATCTTACAAATGTCTGATGCCAACATCATGTTGATGTAGAATACTGGCATTTAGTCATGAGGTGTGGAGACAAAAATCAACGCCTGCAAAAATCAACATAAAGTGAAATTCTAATATCATTGGACATTTAAAATATCATCAACCCAATTTACATTCCAGCCTTAATTTAATGTCTGTCCAATGTTGTTCCAATGTCATATGTAGGTCAGGTGCCAGCTGGGACCATAGTTTTACTTTTATTTTACTTTATTTATATACTTTTTTATAGAGTTACTTTTTTTTTTTTCTTGGTGTATCTTCCGCATATCTTGCCAATCTTCATCTGAAATTTCCATATTAATTTCTTTCTCCCATTTCACCTTGATATATGCTGAAATTATTCTGATGTTACTTTCGTGATATGCTTTAATTATGATCTGGATAACATCATTTATCTCCCTGGAAGAATCTGATTCTATTTTCTTTTTGGTTTTTAGATGAATGTGTCTATAAAATAGTCCATTAGTTATAGGTTTCTATAAAATTCATGCATTCCCAAGTTGCATTTTTTTATCAAAGTTTCAAAACAAACTGTCTGTTTTCCTTTTGCTACCCACTGTTTAAATCCTTGATCAAATTTTGCATGCTTAATATTTTAAGACAAATCTAGATATTATTCTATCTGAATTTATAAATTGACCTTGGGGGACCTCTAGTGGTAGAGACTGGGAAAGACAAAGAAATCTGGACAATATGTTCATATTAACTATTTCAGTCCTTGAATTAAAATCCAGCGGTAAGGCAGACCATCTTGTTTTATCTTTTTGTATTTCTTGATTTAAATTGCTTTAATTTGCTCTCAGGTCAGAAAAGTTGTGATGATCAAAACACAATTCATTCTGTCAGAGGTGTGCCTGTATTTGTCTTATAGTCAACTAATTATTTTTGGTGTGGGGCTGTTGTTTGGACAAAACAAGCAATCTGAATATATCAACTTAAGCTTCTGAGAATTTGAGTGGGCATTTTTGTTACTGTAATCTGCCTTTTTTCAGACCAAATGATAATCCAGAAATCAGAAATTAGAAAGTAATGGTCTCATTAACTTATGAAAAAAAAAATTTTTTTTGCATCCCTAAATTTCATGTTGAGTATTATTTGTATGGAAAATCTGACACTAATCTGGATTGCTGACAAAATTTAAAATCCTGAATTTAAGATGTGAAATCAAAAATACAAAAACCCTAAAAGCTGTGAATACTTTTAGGGTGCTCAGCCAAGTTTTATTCTCAGATTCTTCATTAAACTTTCCATGCTGATCTTAAGCTTTATGTAATGTGATCTCACCCCCACTGAAGGCATTACTGCTTCTCTCCATTACAGGTGACATTATAGTCTTAAAACGCTAGAGGGCGCTGCAGGATATTCTTTGGATTTTCTCTTTTCTTCCATAGTTTGAGTGAATCATCACACAGATTCAATGAATCATCATATTGTCCATGTAATGTCATGAGCAAAACCATTTTAAAACCACACAAATCCCAAGATATAATTTGTATTAGTCATTCTCGGGTAGATGGCCTCTATTTCATGGGCTGCAGTCTTTTCAAGCATCCTGCCATAGCAAATCCTTCATGTAACTAATGTTCTTCTCATCATTGGGATATTTTTATTGAACTGCAAGACATACCAACAGTCCAAGAGTCTTAACAATGTAATAGATTTGTTCTTGATTATAGTCTTTTGACTTGAAGTGGCCTCATGTTATTACAAAGTGTAAGATTTAGTGTAAGTGTACTACCAGGCCCAGAAATTCATACCACCTCTGTAGTACACGGGGTATCGTAAATCATGGCTGTGTCACACTAGAACAGAGCTTCACATCCCTAGTCATAACAGTCTAATGGCCTCAGACAGAGACGTCACTCTGATTGGACGTCGCTGTGGAAATAGGGCTATCGGTCTGACCGGATTCTGTTTGCTGAAGGCCTTTTCTCCTCAAACAGAGGTGTCCAGTTTCTCAGTCTTCTGCTGGGCCTCTTCCTTCAGGAGAAGTCAGGAAAAGGCCTGCGCTGTGAGAAGGACCAGATCTCTCTGAGTTCATCTGTTTCACAGAATTAAAATGGAAAGAGATCACTTTCCTTTCTTAGCGTTTGATTCTAGGTCCGTCCACACTTTGGTTTTCATAATGTTATTCATAGACATAACAGGGAGACTCAGAAGGCTTGTAACTATGGCAAAATGCATAGTTTCATTGAGCATTCTTGTGGTTGATGCTAAACATCTCAGTAGAGTTTTGTCGGAGGAAACAAGCTATTGTGCTGACATGAGTCCTACACACCAGACCACTTCTTCAATTAGCGTGAATTGTGCTCTGTGTTCTGGTCCGCAGCTTTGATGTTTGCATCAAAATAGTTCATTTGGTTGCAGTAAAAAGAACTCTGGTTCAGCTGGCATCGAACATCCGCGTTATTGTCGAAGAAACTGGGTTGTTTTGTTGTTGTTGTGTTGACCTCTTTCAGGGTATAGACCCTGAACGGCACCAGGAAGTTCTATTCTATGTTCTCTCTATCCGCTCTATTTCTGTGGTCTGCTCTCCCCGGCTGTGTGGTCCCTGGACCTGCTTTATGGGCTGACAGCAGTGGCTCTTACACAACCAGGGATCTGGAAATAATCCTCCTGTCTTAAAGAGCTCATTTAGTCTGGAGATGGAGTCTTTCAGTGATGGCACACTGTGTGTGTCTGTGTGTGTCTGTCTGTGTCTGTGTGTGTGTGTGTGTGTGTGTGGGGGGGGGACTGAATCCCCTGTACCAACCCATAAACAAAGACTCGGACGGGAAGAGTCTCCACCTCCAAACACTTGCAGACACTGTCCTAATATTAGATTACAGATTGCTGCTCTGCAGTTAATATGGAAACCAGTTGCCCCCTGCTGGCATAAACAAATAATAAACTTTGCCATTCAGAGGTGTCGGTATATCCCCTGAAGATTTACTGTAGAGTTTGTGCTGCAGTAAACTTTTCCTGCTGCATTTGAAAAGGAAGGAAAGCGTTTTAACATGTTGAGGTGATTACTTTGCCTGGCATGAATACCTCATTAAAAGAGAACATCACTCATCTGAGATGTTTTATGTTTATCTGTTTCTAAGGCTGTACCCAACTGAGAACTATGCAAGGTGATTCAGATTTGGCAGTTGAATATGACTATTTTATGAAATGTTTTTTTCCATATGAAGTTTTAAAATTTGATTGGGGCTCAGTGGGACATTTAGTGTGACAGCGATATTCATGGAATATAGCAAACAAGCTTACAAAGCTGACAAAATATTGCAAATGCGCAACATTTTTTGCAGACACTAGTTACTAAACAAAAATCAGAGACTGTATCATATTAACTTGCTTAGAGTTGTAAATTCACCACTTCTTCATGTAACAATGCTAGAGAGACTGCATCGTAGCATGAAAGTCAAGAGCACTCATTCTGCCGCAAAATCTGGGGACCAGACTTCCCCAGAAGCGCACTGTAGAGCACACTGAATAACAAAAAAAAAACCACCAAAAAAAATACTGCTTGACTTGAAGCAATCTCAGTTGACTGAGGGGTCTCAGACTGATGATCAGAATCTCTGACTTTTAAGGTGCAGCCCTATCTGTTTCACATCATAGATGCATCAAGCCCCTTGGGTCATTGATAAATTGACATCAGATTCCTGAAACATTCTCGCATGGGACAGAAAGATGTTGCCATGGTGTGAGTAACTGACTATCATAATAATAAACAACAGACAATAAAACCAGGGATTTTTGCTACAGTACTACCACAGACCTAATGTACAGCTGGGCTAAAATGACAGCATCCTCAGCGGGCTGGCTTTAATAACATCGCAGCCTAACCACTACAGAGGCAGGCAAAGACGTCATGCTGTCAGCGTGGGAACACAGTGATGGTCATGCCAGAAACTGCTGAGCAGGAAGGATACTTTTCCCAATTTGAGGCCTTGAGGGAGAAAAAAGAGAAGTGGACAGCATCATCAATTGGAGCAGGAGAAGGAGTGTATGATGCATTAACTGTCGGGAAACACCCTGAGCACTGTGGCATTTAGAATACACAAAACCACCAAGTTACACGTTTCTGTCGCACTCCCAATTTGTGGTAACATGGTCCACTGCTTTCTTATAGATAGAAGAGGTAGTACATAAATGAAATTGAAAAACTGCAGGATACTGAGATAATTGGGACCCAAACCTTCACCAGATCTCACGTCACTGCAACAGAAAACAGAAGACGGAAATGTCCCCACCGGCTGTCAATCACTCAAAATCTGGCAGTGCAAAGAGCAGCATTCCTTTAAATTTAACCCAGAATGGAAGAACATTTTATTTTGCAAAATACAACTATTATGCTTGAGTCAGGCTGTGATCTTTTCAGTGACAAATTGAGCTATCAAAAAATAGACCGTGAATAAACAGTGTCATTCTTTCCTGCTCTGGTGAAGTCATGCTTACAGACAATATTTACATCCCAGTAGTGGAAAGGCTCATTCATCCAGCTGCCTCTGGCTTGGTTCTTGTGGATGCGAGGCACTATGTTTACCAAACTCTCTGAGTGTCAATTGACTCTGCGCACACTTAATCTCTCTGGCGCTCCTTGAGAATGGGAAACAGACTCTTACACTGGCATCTCATCACATCAGCAGCAATACTGTAGGCATGTGTGTGTGTTAGGGGGGCACAGTAACCTGGCTTTGTTTCACCATGTATTGGTGAAGCCTGTTGACTCAGCAGGTGCTCTAATTACCAACTCTCTACCCCCGAAAGGGAACGGCCTCTGAGCCGCCGTCGACTTTGATGTGGCCCAGATCCACCACACATGTGGGACATGAGCTCACTTAACGAACGCAGACGCTCTGCAAATGAACAGCCGCAGCGTGATACTGTAATTTGATATTGGTATTTTCAGTAGGTGGTAAGACAGAGAGGGAAAGTAGGAGGACGAGAGTGAGAGATTCGGAAGGGAAGAGAAAGAACTAAAAAAGTTGGCATCAAAACCTTTTCCTCTCCTCTCTTGTGAAGCTGCCAGTTCTAACCAGTTGGATGTTTTATCTCGGCCCACAGTGTGCCCGGACGGCTTTTACGGTCTTGACTGTGGCCAGATGTGCGAGTGCAGGAATGGTGCCCGCTGCCACCACATCACAGGAGCCTGCCTATGCACCGCCGGCTGGGCAGGACCACACTGCATTCTGGGTAATGGAAGCCACATCATTAAAACGGGGTGTGAGGGAGGCCCTCACTGCAGCCCATCACGACGTCCTCTCCTTAAACACAACTATGTGTTTGTGAACAATTATCTCTATAATGAGACATTGCCAATGACTTTTTTAGGGATGGGTAAGGGTGGAGAAAGGAGGGGGGACAAGGGTGCCCTCTGGCATACATGCTTTTATTGAGGTCTATTCTGGATAAATGCACCCTCGTGTTTATAGTGATCAACATTAGGAAAGGGAGAACATAACTCTTTAGTAGCTAACCAATCAGTGTTCTCATGCTAAAGTTTCATGCCGTTGTTTTAATGAATCCAGTGAAATACCCACTAAAGTTCTTACTCTGTCATTCTGGAGTCTTATTCAAGACTTTCCTCTTGCCACAGCCATTTTGTGGTCCTAACTACCAGAGCCAGAGTCAGCAGAAAGCCACTAGCATGACTTAATGATGCATCTCTGTCATTAGCGCACTTTTCTCTTTCCTAGACTCCAAATGTCATCTTGGACTTTGATCATTAAGGAAAAGTTTACAAGATGTGTGCTGAAAATGTCTCAAAATGTCCTTTAGCCCTGTACACTCATACATTTGCTGCAGTTGCATTTTAAGTAAATACTGAATGTGTTTTGTATGTGCGTGCGTGTGTGTGTGTGTGGTTTGTGTGGGTAGAGTGCCCAGAGGGACATTTCGGGGAGCAGTGCAGTCAGACCTGTGAGTGTCAGAACGGAGCCAGGTGTGACCACGTCACTGGGCGCTGCAGCTGTGCGGCCGGGTGGACTGGAGTCAGCTGCCAACTGCGTGAGTAGCTCATCACTCAAGTAGCTTAGCAAAGCATGACAAACCCTGTCAAAAGTCCTGCCGCTATTTTCTTAAAGGGCAATACCAGAGGGTTTGCATGCTTTAGCTCATTTAGTACAATGAGTTATTATACGCTACGTCACAACTATCCGTGTTTTTGGAAAGTTGGATGTATTTTAGTCTGCTGCTATAGGCATCAAGCAGTTTTCATTCATTTTTGTCTAATATGAATATATCAATTAGCAGTCTCTTAAAATTTCTTTGAAAAAATTGAATTGAATTGAAAAAGACTTGATGTTGCAATTTACACAACTTGAGCAAGTTTTAACGAGTCTGATGGTTTGTTTTTATATTGTACATAAATTAAAACATGACAGCCTGGAAATGTTCAAAAACTACTCTCAAATAGAAAATCTGCAATTGTATAGCTTGTAATTAAAAATGGTCAGCAAAAGCTGTAAACTAGACATTTATAGCTGAGAGGTCATATTTTGTAAAAACACTGCTGTGGTCATTTAAAGGCACTATGAAAATCATTTTGTGTAGAGCAGAAAGACCCTCCTGGTTTCTAACATAGGTGTAAACATTATGCACATAGCAGTGCAAAAACACAAACCTGAGGGGTCAAAATCTTAATGTTGATTGCGATTTCCTTACATTTGTCTCTTAATGAAAAGAAGCTAATATATGAAACGTGAATTTGACTGTGTGTGGGGTAATTGTTGACTTTCAGCTGTTTAGTACACACCCGTTGAAGAACATACATAACACATAATGATAATAAGTGATTAATCGATATAACCTTTGGTTTTTGTGAAAGAGAGATGGACATAGTACATTAATGTTATTACAATACTGGAATTTCGAATTTTGATACAAAATCTTGAAAAATATTGACATTCAACACCATTTTCGATACCAGGGGAAAAATTGACACTGAAGGCATAAAGTCAAGAGCGAGAAAGCGCAGCTGGTACCAGTGTATCACTACTGCGGAAGATGAGTATTGAAGCCGTTGCCAGATATATTCAAAATTGATACCGATATACACCACTATTTCTAAGAACAATAAATTGCATAATGAATAGTCTTATAATTCATGTTATATAATAATCCAAATCATGACTATAAACTTTTGTATTCGTCTACATAGTTATTTTATGTTATTAACTCTTATACTGTACTGTGTGTGTGTGTGTGTGTGTGTGTGTGTGTGTGTGTTTGAGTTCAGCCTGTCCTGCAGGACAATATGGAGAACACTGTTCGGGACTATGTATGTGTCAAAACGGAGGCTCTTGTAATAGCGTGAGCGGCCAGTGCTCGTGCCCGCCCGGCTGGACTGGAGCTGCCTGTGAGTTAGGTGAGTCCTTCAGTGCTATTTATCACATTGTAAGTAAGCTAAGAAAAACACACCTGAGACTTAAAAGCCAAAACTCTAAAAAGTACCTGTTTTTGTTTAGGTAAAACCCTTTTTATATTTTTTAATTAACAAATTCTCAAATGCAGCTGAGGTTTCCTCTCCCTCTCTCCTAGAGTGTGAGGAAGGACGTTATGGAGAGAACTGCAGTCAGGCCTGCAGCTGTACAAACGGAGGGAGATGTGACAGAGTGACAGGAAGATGTGTGTGTCTGCCTGGTTGGAGGGGAGAGCTCTGTCAGTCAGGTGACTTTCTAATCAGCACTGTTGCATTACAACCTTTTAGTTCTTATTCAGCATTTTTAGTTTTTCATTGTACACAGAATATTATCTCTAATCTGTGTTCCCTCTGTTGACTGCTAAAGCATCTTAAAACACGTAGAGAATTTTAGCCTCTCTCACCTTGCATCTGCACAGCATTTGCTAGCTTTTTTTTTTCAGCAGTTGCGAAATAAAAGTGAAGCTTTATTTACTCATGAAATCATAAAAATTGCCATGTCAAAACAATTTGCGCAATCAGCCTGAGGTAAATAAGCATAAAATGAACATTTCAATGTTATAATGTCGCACGCTGAACGTGAATGCTTGTGTTGTTTGTTTGAAGCCTGTTCAGAGGGATTCTTTGGAGAGGGCTGTGAGCAGAGGTGTGACTGTGTCCATAGTTCGAGTTGCCACCACGTGACAGGCCACTGTGAGTGCAAGCCAGGCTGGAGGGGAGCCAGGTGTGACAAACGTGAGTGTGTAAAGGACAGAGGAAATTGCAACAGAATGGAAATAGAAAAACTTTGAACATGAGAGTAAACTGACTGATGTGTGCCTGCACGTGTGTGTCGACTCCCAGCCTGCCTTCCGGGGTCCTACGGCGTTTCCTGTGCACAGCCGTGTCAATGCCAGGCTGGAGTGTCCTGTCACCATGAGACTGGGAGCTGCGGGTGCCCAGCTGGACTCACGGGGCCTGGCTGCGAAAAATGTAAGAATGAAAAAAAAAACTATTTGATTTGCTTAATTGTAAAAAGGCTAATCCTTGACAACATTGTTGGAAGTGTAAAATCTCACAAACCCTTATGTATAACTGTTGACTGAGAAAGCCTTGGCACAAGGCTAATATCAATGCCATGCATTTAGAACCATTTGGCTGACATATGTGCCTTGTTGATGGAAACACTGTCACCCCGAAACACAGTAATCCCATCAGGAAGGAAAAGCATCATGGGAATGAAGTGATCACCAAGAATCATTCTGTTAATACTGATTAAAATTTCTTTTTTTCCCCTGGTCCTCCTGGGAAAGATTACCATTCATCCCATTCCAGGAAATGCACTCTACACTGGCATTAAACCCTCACTGTCACAGGACTTTATGCTAATGTTTCATTATTTAGACCATACTCTTTAGGACTGTGTACGAGCTGCTTCACTACTCAGCACGCCGTCTACCCCCCCGCCACCACCTCAGCTCCCTTCCTGTCCTCACACACTCCTCAGACATCTGATAAATGTTACACACCAGTTGCCAAGTAAAACAGAAGGCATTGTTTTTGTCTCCTCTGCGGCGGATAAGGGCCTTTGGAAGGCAGACATGCATAATGACAGCGCCGTAATTGCCTCTTTAGTCTGGAGTCCTTTCTTATCTGTCCCCCACGCTGCCTGCTGCTGCCTGACTGAGTAGCCGAGCGCTGCGGTCTCACTCGAAAACATGCTCAGTTCACAGATTCATCTTGTTGGCTATGACTGATTGTCTGTGGACTCAATTCATTATTGTGATGTGTGGATGCGTGTGTGTGCAGAAAGGGTGTGTGAAAGAATGGCGCTCTGCGACCATTGGGGTTTGGGCATCAGGGAAAGATGGTGGGAGTTTTGGTTTTGTTACCAGTCAATACTGAATGTCACAGTATGTTCAAAGAGCAGGGAAAGGGAAATGGCATTTCTGTTTGTTCCCACAAACTACTGAACAAGTGTACGTTGTCATAAAGGTCCAGTGTGTAGGACTTACGGCGATATATTAGCAGAAATGTAATAAATGTATTAATGTAAGAAATATGCTTTCTTTAGTGTATAAACACCTAAAAATAACAATTGTTTTGCTTTCATTACCTCAGAGTGAGATGTTTGCATCTACATAGGGAGCGGGTTCCCATCAACGAAGATTGCCATGTTGTACCGCCATGTTTCTACAGTAGCCCAGAATGAACAAACTAAACACTGGCTCTTGTTAAGGTTATTTTTGTTTTCACATTTTTGCTTCGATCATCGTAGCTAGCAGCGTTTCTGTGATGAGAGCATCAGAGAAACAAGGATTTTTTATGTGAAACTTCTTTATTCAATGTTTTTACTATTTTTGATTATTGGGTTGACATTAAAGAGGAGGTGACCTCTGCGGGTTATTCAGCTCAAGATAAAAATCTCCTGGAAAATGAACACTGAAGAAATTCAAACCAGTTTCAACTGTTGCAATCTGCAATCCTCACTGCTTGATGCCACAAAATCCCCCTAAATCCTACACACTGTTCTGTTAAGTTAATCAAAAGTACAAGTATACTCTACCGCTCTTCCTGAGGTTTCTTCCTCTTTTTTTTTCCCCGTTACAGGGGTTCTTTTTTGGGGAGTTTTTCCTTGGGTGATGTGAGGGTCGAATGGGCAGAGGGATGTCGTACACTGTAAAGCCCTCTGAGGCAAACCATGTTTTGTGATAATGGGCTCTATAAATAAAACTGACTTGACTTGACTTGACTTTCATTCATTAATTAATTGATTTTTGGTGTTCAATATATAACAGCTGTATTTTAGCACATTATAAAGTTTGACTCCTTCGAATTTGGTCAGTATCCGGAAACATTACTCCATTTTTACCTTCTAAAATAACTAGTACAGGTCATTTTTTAATTCGGAATACAAATTCTCTCAGGGAAGCCATTTTTGGGGGAGGGTTGGTAATTTTTCTCACTTGTTTCTCAATGACATAATATTTCCACTGTTGTGTATATATGATGTATTCCTGAATGTTTTGTCCCAGCCTGTCCTGCCGGCATGTTCGGGCAAAACTGCAGCCAGCTTTGCCAATGTTCAGGAGATCAAGAGCAGTGCCATCCTTTGACGGGGAAATGTAGCTGCTTACCTGGTTACTACGGAGCACGCTGTGAGCTTCGTAAGTACACTGTTAGTCTTCTGTTGTCAGTGTGTTTCATGAAGAATATACTTTTAGTTTAACAGGATGCTGGGTGGGAGAGATGTGTTAGCATGGTGCATAATTAGCCCAACTCATAGCTTTGCATTGGAGTCAAGGTAAAGTAAACATAAAATGGTCATATTTTTACATACAATTTCCTTCTAACTTGTCTCCTGTATCCTGTACGTGAAATTACCCAATAATCTCAATTAAATATCGTAACAATGACCTTTTGCCCTTTATTTACATTCTCTTTCTTTTTCTCCAGGATGTCGAACAGGGACTTTTGGGCCGAACTGCAAGTCCAGGTGCAGCTGCATCAATGGTGGTCGCTGTGACTTCAGGACTGGGACTTGCTATTGTCCTCCTGGCTTCATTGGAGCTGACTGCAGCTCAAGTGAGTCAAGAAACCCTGCACTTATTTGTCCTTCAGAACCACTCCAGAGTTTGTGTTGCAGTGGAAATTTCTGGTCAGCCTTGACTGACCCGCAAGGCCTGTAAAATAAAGATATTTATCTTTACTTTGATTTGTACTTTGGTGTGAATGCAGATGTGTTTATTTTCGCAGGCTGTCCGAGTGGGTCCTATGGGAAGGACTGTGCTAAGCTGTGCTCCTGTGGGGAAGGAGGGCAGTGCCACCCAGCAACTGGGAGGTGTATCTGTGCCCCTGGTAGGATGGGACAGTCCTGCCAACAAGGTAACACTAACACTTTTTTCACTGTTTTATTTTAATGAAATAGCTATGACACACCAGCACCCATTGCAGTGTTCGTACAAGGTACTCAATGTGCTTGAGGTACTTGAATTCAACATTTGGAAATGTAAGTCCTAGAATACCTGGAAATTTAGACATTTTTCACCTTCGTCCTTGAAAAAGTTCTATATTGGGGCGGCTTCTAGCTCACCTGGAGAGAGTGTACGCCCCATATGCTGAGGCCTTTGCAGCGGCCCAGGTTTGATTCCAGCCTGCAGCCCTTTGCTGTGTGTCATCCCCCCTCTCCCACATTTTCTGTCATTCTACAGCAATCCTATCAATAAAGGGAAAAAAGGCCCCAAAAATAATCATAAAAAAAGTTTCATATCAATATTATTGAGAAGAGAACAGAATACATTATTTTATGAATTATCATTATTATTATTAATACATTTAACTAACTATAACTATGAATCAAAGAACATCTGTGGTTGTAGTTACTTGCTAATGTCATATGCACGCCAATCGGTTGGTAAGCACAAGTAAATGGTCATTTTGCTAGCCTGCAAAAAACTTACACTGGAGCAGCGTCAGACGGTAACATGAGTTTTGAGCTGTAAATATGCAGTAAATAAGCAGCATTTAATTAATAACAAGGTGATTTTAGGTCCTGAAAGTGTGTTTGCTCCATTTACAAATTTGCATAAGTTAACGGGGTTCCCATTCAGTAGTGAAAATGGGGTTAATTTTTCCATATGGTTCATTGAGTTCAATGTATGTTCTAACCTTTAAATGTGTTTATCTTCTCAGAAATGTCACTTATAGTAAGGGAATTTTGTGGTATACCATTTGAAATGACTCAAAGGGTAGAACTTAAATGCATCTCCTAGGATTGTATAGGTTTACAAAAAACAAAAGAAGTTATGAATAAGCTGAGAGACACAGACTCAAAAATTGTCTTCTTACAGGAGACTCACACACAGAGGATAATATAAGAATAGGCTGGAGATGGCAGAGGAGCATTTTATGCAGCATCATTCACATCAAAAGCTAGGGGAGTTATGACTCTTATTCACAAATCAGTACCTCTTCAAGTCTCTAATGTAATTAAGGATAAACTTTGGAGATATTTGATCATTCAGGGATCTTTGCTGTCAGTACACTTGAATTTGGTAAATATACACAGCCCAAATATGGACGAGCCCAGCTTTTTTACAAACCTATTCCTTACACTCACATTCCTTCCAGGAGAACATATTATTGCAGGGGACTGGCACTGTACACTAGACCCGGTGCATTTGATACAAAGTATTTTATGTCTGAGAAGCTATTCTTTGTGATTTTTTTCTTTTTTGCGATTTTTTTTGGTTGTTTGTTTGTCTGGCTGTTTGTTTGCTTTTGCTGTTAATTCTACTTGGTTGTTCACGCATATGTAACAGCATGTGTTTTTGGTTGACAAGACACATTTCTACAAAGTAGTTGGTTCATTTTTTGAGACATGAAGAAATCTTAAAATCTGTGTCCTAAATTACAAGGTAGCATGTCCAAGTTTTAATAAAACAGTATCAAACGTGGTTTGTACTGAGCTCTTTATTTTTTTACTCTTTTCTTCAATAACTGAAAATCACCACTGAGGCTGACATGCATCAGTTGGAACCACTGGCCTTAATGTGTTCTTCAGAAATAGGGGGTCAAGCTAGAAAGTGAGAAACAACCACTAAAATAAGGGAACATTTTTCACTGTATATTTAAGTAACAAATTCTCCACTTCCTCTGTGTGAGGCCTCTGATGATCACAAGGCCGTTTTCCCGGGAAACAGAGGCAGAGTTTGGCTTTCTTAATCTATCCCTTTATCAGCAATTCAGCTGGATTGCGAGCGGGGATTTCCATTGCTGCTTGTGTTAACTGTTCTCTTCTTTGGCCTCCTGCATGTACTTGGATGTACCACCTCTTAAGTTCCTCTTGTTGAATGTTTACAGAGACCTATAAGTAGCTCGTTCTCTGTGTTCCGTGTCGCTGGATTTGGCAAGGAAGCAAATAAATAAACAGGAAAATCAAAGACTGCTTGCTTATTGTTTTCCCAATCTAAATTACCCAGAGAAACATGATTATTCTTTTATATCAGTGCCAAATTAGACTACTTTGCCATCTCTTTAATGAACTGTTGCTTAAATAAACATGAATGTGGTTAGTGCAATCGTCTGTGTGTGTGTGTGTGTGTGTGTGTGTGTGTGTAACAGACAGTCAGACAGAGCATTTGCTGTGCACTGCATATTGTCTATATGTTACACCAGTTGGTGTGGTTTCGTACTTGTCTTGTCCTGATATCTCCTGCATGTTTCTCCAGCGTGTCCTAGGGGGCGCTACGGCCTACAGTGCAGACACACATGCAACTGTCAGAACGGGGGTCTGTGTGACGTTGTCAACGGGTCTTGCAAGTGTGGACTGGGCTGGACAGGACGCCGCTGTGACACTGGTACAGCTTCACAGGCAGTAGACACGACATAAAATAATCACAACCTAAATGAAACGTTTGGAGTTTGAAAACATAAAAAACAAGTGATCCACTTGAGTTTACTTTTCTTTCTTTCTTTTTTTTTGTTTTTTAATAAACGTACTTACGACTTTTTTGAACTATCAAATGGTAAAATAGGCAATCAGTCATTTTTACCCAACATTATAGTGGACTTTATTGATCATATGCAACTTCATCAAAAGTTGCCAAATATAGACCATATTTGCAATACATAATAAGATTTGTGCTGAATCAGTTTGAATCAATTTTTAATTGAAAATGTTCATAGTCTGTGTGTGTGTGTGTGTGTGTGTGTGTGTGTGTGTGTGTGTGTGCGTGCAGCCTGTTCACAAGGGAAATTCGGTCCTGATTGTGCACAAGACTGTCCATGCCTCAACAATGGGACCTGCGACCGTTTTCTTGGCACCTGTAGCTGTACTGCTGGATACTATGGCCACTCCTGTCAACACAGTATGCAAACGCTCACTCATAATACAAAAAGAAACTTGGTGATAAGGTTACCTGTCGCCTCACTAACACTTTTGTGAAAATACTCCTAGTGAAATATTTGTCTTTGACAAGAATGAACCAGAATATAACATGATTACATTTTAATAACCATATGCTAAAACAAGTAACCGTGACCTAAAATTGGTGTCTTGTGTCTCTCATAGGTTGCCCATCTGGGTTCTTTGGAGTGAACTGTGCCCATACATGTGACTGTAAAATGGGGCAGACATGTGAACATGTGACAGGCCAATGTGTATGTCCACCAGGCTACTATGGCCCACATTGCCAAAGAAGTGAGTATATAGGCTTTCACGTATTTTATAAGCTTTCTGAGATACTTGGAATTGAGCAGCACCATGAAGACAGAAACACTATTAAGCACACATACTCACAAGTTTGCGCACATTAATAAACCACCACCTGGATGCCCAGCTGCAATGGGACATGGGCAGATAAGCATACATGAATAAGAGATTTCCATAAAAAAGGAAATGAGTCGGTGTGAGTCTGTTCTGGCAGGCAGACAGACAGGCTAGTAGGTAGGTGGGCAAGCAAGCAGCCTGGTTATTTGATGAGAGACAGGTGTTTCCTGACTGCTTAATGCGTTCCTGTTACATCCTTGTGCCCTCCTGCCTGCTTGCGGGGCTTTCAGCCGCAGTGTGAGCGCCTAAATGGCCACTTCAGTCCCAGCAGGAGATATGACTGAGCATTGCAGAGCAGCTGTAAGGCAGCCACAGGCTCCAGAGACAGACCTGGCTCTTATCTCTGTGTGTGTGTCTGTATTCACTACATGCACTTGTGCAGTTGAGTGGATCTGTTTTCTCAGCTACATGTACTTGCACTTATGTCTTTTTATGCTTTTGTGTTAATTCTTTTGTGCTTTAATTATGTGATTTTGCACACTCATGTGCACATGGTCTTGTATTTTAATATATAGGAGACCTAAAAGTCCATAAGGACTAAAAAGTGAGTATGTGTTTTTGGATGTAGTCTGGTTTGCTAACTTGTCCTTTATATGAGTGGAAGATTAACAGAATTCTAGTTACCTACGTGCACTCAGTTCTTAATTTTTCTTAAGTTCACCAGCGATTCACCCTTGTTGTAGTATGTGGGTAAGATAGATATTTAATTGATGAAGAAAAAAGTGCTGATAATGATATTTCTGTCTTCAGGGTGTGAAGCTGGCAGGTTTGGATTTAACTGTGGACGGTCATGTGACTGTGCTGCTGAGGCCCCATGTGACCCATCGACTGGACAGTGCCTCTGTCCCACAGGAAGGACAGGACAGAGATGTGAAAAAGGTCAAATAATCTGTGGTATATTAATTATTCACCTTGTGTTACACTGAATTTATATCTCCTCCACAGTAAACAAAGACTTGAAAAACTGAAAAAAAAATTGTGATAAATTGGAGTAAAAGAGGAGCGTGTTTAACAACAGCAAAACAATAGCAAAACATCTGTTCACAAACTCTGACAAAACTGGTGTGGTGTAATCCAAATGTCATATCCAGTTGTATGCTCAGTACTTCTCAAAGACATGCCTTTTTTACTAAAAGCGTATGTGTCTGCTTAGTGAAATGAACAAGAAAAGATCAAACAAATGTTTTCCCAGGCATTGTCTTTATCCGTGCATGAAACTGTTCACATGTAAGTGTTATAAATAGTAAGGACTTAGTGAAAATTCCCTTTGTCAGGGAAGTGCTGAGCATACAACTGGAGAAATGAGACTTTGATTATTCTGCACGAGTTGTATGAGCATTTGTAAATGGAAGTTCTGATTGTTTTGCTGTTAAACATGGCCCTCCTTTGTCGCCAATTTAAGAATTTCTGATTGTGGATTCTTCGTTTGCTGTGGAGGCATGCAACAAAAACAAGGTCTTTCTCATGAAATGGGGAAATAAACTGATACACAGATAGTCATTTTGTATGTCACCGACATAATTGATGAAAAAAGAGAAAATTTGTAATAAAATGCAACTTGCAGAAATTCTTAAAACCTCCCCCTTCACCTTTTTTTAAATCTCTCCTTCCCTTCCACTCTGTCTTTTCTGCCTCAGACTGTGGTGGAGACCATTTTGGCCCTGACTGCTCCCTGCAGTGCCAGTGTTCCCACAGGGCCCGCTGTGATGGGAAGAGTGGGCGATGCATGTGCCCACTCACCTGGTTGGGTCCCACCTGTAGTGAAGGTAAAGTTAAGCTCCCATGTTCACACATGCACACACACACATATGCATGCACGCATGCATGCACACGCGGGCACCCACATATGACTTGGGCTGTCAAGCTAAAGCAAAATGAACACACACTCACACACACACACACACACACACACACACACACACACACACACACACAAGGTCGTGGGCTGTAAAGCTGGACCAGCTTTAGTGAAATACTGTGTCATGAAGTGTGAGAGGCTGAGCCCCATCACTCTGTGTGTCACCCTGTCTCCCTCAATAGCTGCTCCTGTCTCCTGACAGTTATTTTAATCTGCACCCAGCATGGAGCCAGGCTCGAGGCTGTCTTCATTTTACCTCCTCAAAGCCAAGCACACGGGAGACTACGTACCATTTACTTCTCCTCCAAAAAACCCCAGAACATTTGCTTTTGATTTTCAAATAGTGCTGATGTCTTCTTGCTTTTTTTTCTCCTTTTCAGCACTGCTTCACCAAACCCCAGGACCTTTGCACTTTTCTGTGTCCCAAAGAAAGAGAAGAGCAGGCAGCAAAACCACATAACCCAAGCAGAGGTGCAAACTCCTGACTGGACGTTCAAACACGGGGCTTGGCTCTATGGAGCAATACTCAGATCATCTTGGTAAAGGTGATGTTAGTAATATTATGTTTTTTATGAAACTGGTACTCAGCTGTCAGAAACTGGCACTCCATCAGCGAGCCTGGAGCTCGAGGTAATCACCCAGTGGACCTGGCATCGGAGGGGCCCTGAAAGGACCATCAACTCTAAAACGACCCCAGACTGTCTAAGATTTAAAGTCCAGGGTTACAAAGACTTGTCAGCAATGCACACAAATACCTGCATCACATTTGCTGCTGTTGCTGATGGAAAGTGGTTAATATGCTTTCCAGTTTTACATTTAATGAGCTGTTTAGGTTTCTTTCTTAAGGGCATTTGGACAAGACGTAACTGAAACTGAGACCTTCTTGTCACTGGAGAGCCTTTACAACCTACATTTATTTCTTTTCTGTGCATCTGTCCACAAAAAAACTTGGTTACCATAACAGTATGGCAAGCATATTTCTGGTGAAAATAAAATGCCTCTAAAGCAGTCTTAGAAAGATAGGAGTGACTTGTTCATCAAAATCCAAGATCCAGACATAAGCCGTTTTTTAAAATAAAATTCTAGACAATGTCAGAGGAATCAGTTCTGGACAATGTCTGGAGTTTACCTTTCATTCGTGCACACAACGAGAGATTGTCAGACATGTACTCACCTACTGGAAATACTTAGTTTAGGAAAAGGGTGGCACCTTGGTTGAGCATGCAGGAGACAGGACATGATGTGTATTACTACGCAGTCATGTAGCAAATTCACAATATGGTCATAAACATTTGTTCTTTTGCTGTTCCTTGAGTTTGCTTGACAATTTTTGCTTTGGCCCTTATTGACAGAAGTTCCCAAATATCTCCAGTTGGACATTTTGGTTGCCATCTCTATGTCTATGTATCTCTTCTTCCCCCTTGGATGTTTGTTTTCTTCCGGTTTTGCACGAACCGTGTGATAGAAACATCAACTCATCCGCTTGCTCGCTGTGAATTCTCTCGATGATAACCTGCTCAATTTTCACATGGGCTCAGTCGGACATTACACAGACTTTGTAACAGGAAGCTGGCTGGGTAAAGTCTATTTAATGTCCAATCCAACTAATTTTGACATTTGCCTTTTCACATGAAGCTCTTTTGAGTAATGTCTAGTTAATTTTAGGTTCGCAGTGCATGTGTGAAAGAGACTATACAGGGACTGCAGGGAGATGAGCTACAAAACTATAATCAAAGAGTAGCAGGGGAAGTGATCTCCAGAGATATTTGAAAGAACATTTTACTACTTTAAATTATCATTTTATCTGATTTTTCAACAAAAAAGATGAATTGCCTTGTTAAATAATTCACTAAATGACTTTATGATAAATAAAAAAAGTTTATAAATAACTTAAGAATTGCATCCTACTTGTTCTCCAGAAATCCAGAGTCAATCAGAGGACATCAATCCATTACAGTAGTTCACCTCCATCATAGTAATCCACAAAACACTTAAATGGCTCTTCATCATATGCAGAGGGGATTTTATTTTTTCAATGTGTGTGTGTTCCTTGTTTATAATTGGTTGATATAATTTTATATTTTGATTTAAAACAATTGCCATATTTTCTTTGTGAAAATGCATAATTTCTCAAAAAGAAAGTTTGGAACAAGCAAGGCGGGGGGCACGCACATCATACACATTTCTATGGTCGCATATTATCAGAAGCCTTTTTCAGAACAAGATAAGTCCCATATCACTACAGCTATCTTTTACCATACATGTGCATTTGATGTAAATGAAGATGCAACTTTAATTGTATTGTATCTCAGGTCAGTTCCAGTTATATCAGTCTTAATCTACTGTGTATTTGCTGGCATACCTTTGTCAGTGGTGCTACATTGGTACATTTTGTTTGTGTAAAGTTTATAAATTCACTTTCGCTGTTGTCCTCTTTTTGTATTCGTGTTTTTATCATATGCGGTTGTATTTTGACAAAGAGAAAAAGAGCTATGAAGCAAATAAATAACAAAAACATCAGTGGACACCTGCCTTTAACCATCCATTTTTGAACTGTGTGCTTTGAATGCAGCGTTGCATGGTATTGATTTCTGTGACCCCTGAGTGGGGTGGGAAGGAGCAGTAAGGTTTGGGAGTAGAAAAAGGGGGAGAGAGGTTCCTGCTGTCATAGAGACCTATGGGATCCTGTGTGCATGGATGTCAGTGTGCGTTTTTGTGTGAGGCCAATACCAGGCATCTCTCATCAGCCAGAGAAGGGTCAAGCATTAAGGCCATGCCTGCCTCCCTGACAGTAGTCTAAAGTGAGTGGGGGTGTGAGAGGCAGCTGAGCAGGGTACACTGGTGGTAAAAGGTGTGTGTATGTAGCTGCTCTTTTGTGTGTTTGGGGGTGGGGGGTTGATGGGTGAACGGGCCGCTAGCGGAGGATGGAGCCCCCCACACCCACTCTCCGGTGTGGCTGATGGATGGGGGGCCGCTCCTGCTCGCTCTGTGTTGTGACA
The DNA here is from genome assembly GCF_008729295.1 of Plectropomus leopardus. NCBI lineage: Eukaryota > Metazoa > Chordata > Actinopteri > Perciformes > Serranidae > Plectropomus > Plectropomus leopardus. The sequence goes on along the minus strand of NC_056467.1, from coordinate 12,377,177 downwards.
AGCAGCAGATGTTCTCCAATAATGTTTATCGGCCGGGCCTTCATCTTTAGATGACACACACCTGTTTTCAGTCAAACATGCCCAGAGAGGCCATCCATCCACAGAGCTCTGGGTGGCCACTGCACTGCTGGATCAGCTCTCCACATACAGTAACACTGGGTGCCACAGCATACAGTGCTGCCACAAATGAAACATTGGCATGCACTAAGATATCTCATTTGGTAAGAAGTAGCTCTTTCAGATGGCACACCTGAATTGTGTTGCACACTGCACAGTTGCTCCAATCTTGTAGTTATTTATTTATATTTTGGTGAGGTTGTGGGTGGGGGGTCCTTTTATTGACAGGACAGCTATAGATCAAAAGGAAAAAAAGAAAAGAGAGAAAGGGAATGACACACAGCAAAGGGCCACAGGCCAGAAGTGAACCCAGGCTGAAGTAAGGCCTCAGCATATGAGGTGCACACTCTCCCCAGGTGAGCTGGAGGTTGCCCAGAGTCTTGTAGTTTTAACAGCATATAGCTGCAGTTTGTAGCAGGTAGGGGTGTGATGGTACACACCAAGGTCTTGGGGTCACGCTTTGATACAAGTTTGGTACAAGGAAAAGAGAAACAAATCCCAAATGCTAGGGTTCTTTTCTTAAATTTTGAATAGACAGTGGTGCAAATTACAGTTTGTTCCCCCTAGTGGAATTATGTCCCCCATGCGGTAGTTGGTACAGTACAGCCTCCTGTAGTGTAGGGCAGGGACCAAAGTCTGGCTTATGGGACAGTGTTACGTAGGGGTGTAACGATTCATTGATCTGTGTTGAGATATCAATTAAATAAGCAACAATCACATAAAATCGATCCATATCATAATCTTTCAGGCACGCTCTTATTTTGAAAGTCTGTGTCACCATCACACAGCCTCCAGCAGATGATGGTGAGCAGCTGAGAGAAAGATGATGAGGATAAGACTTTTTACTAGAGATGGCAAATTCTAAACTTTGAAACGTTTCAACACTTTCAAATCATTGTTTTGAAATGTTTCAAAACCTGTTCGCTCAACATTGGCATCCACTGGCAGAGGCTGGCATATATATATATATATATATATATACACATATAGATTTTAATATAATTTTCTACATATCTTGCTCACTGCCTTTTTTCCCATGTTTTTGAAAGAATTCACACATGTGCTCAGGGTTCAAAGGTTTAAATACCTGTGAAAGGCACTTGCAATGAGTGTCTGTGTAACTTTCTGTGACCACACACAGGATAATAATAATAATAATAATAATGATAATAATAATCTATTTATACACACACACACACACACATATATATATATATATATATATATATATATATATATATATATATATATATATACTGTAGCACAATCCTCCCAATCTCTCTCAATTTAATCAACACAAAACCGCATTTCCAGCGGTCGCTGTGTTGTCCGGATTTGTCATGATCACGTGACTTTTCAAAAAGTCTCGAATTCCGTGCTGAAACCGGAAGTGACGAAACGCTTCGAAACAGTTGGACTGTCATGCCTCCGTGCTTCGGTGCCGAAATTGCCATCTCTACTGTTTACTCGGGAATAAATCGTCAGTGTGGAAATGTTTTGTTTTCGGAGAAACTGCGAGTCGACAGACTAGGCGCACGTTATAAATAAACAAAAGCAATACTGAGGAAACACAATGTACCTGCAGGCCCACTTCACTGACTTCTTGCTAACATGTTAGCTGCTCTGCTTCAACACTGTTGACGGAAAAAACGTTCATGCAGACTGAAACTCATCCGCGCTGTTCTGTCAGGAGATGCAGGGACTTAAACCAGCGGTGAGTAAGAGAAATCAAAAATAATAGTAAATTGATTAAGTTATGTGTTGAGGAAAAGTCCGCTATCTGCTAAGCTAATTCATGCAATGTAAATTGCCATAGGCTTATGCTATTGACGTTAGCATGTTGTGTATGTGGGGGAAATGTGACCAACAAAGATGTCTGTGATCATAAACAGTTATTATTGTGTTTTATAGTTAGGTGAAAAGATGTCGTTGTTAATCCATGTTGTGAGGTTGTTGGGAGAAGTCTGTCTTCAAGTGAGACAGCCCTGTAGATTTGAGGAAAAAGATGATGGTTTGAATTGAAAGGAAAACATTTTCAAACAGAATTAAACTGTTTTAATTATTTTCAATTATTTATATGTTGTTTTTCTCTTTTTCTGGCCAAAAGCAAAGACAGGGGTGACAGCCTCTCCTGTAACCTACTGTGTTAAATGAGCATATAATATTGGCCCGTATTGATTGCAGGTCCCTAAATTGAATCAAATCATAATCATTTTTTGGTGGACTTTGTTGTCCAGTGTATTGTTGTAATATCGTATTGTGATGAACCCAGTGATTTACACCCCTAGTTCTACGTGGCTCGAGTACTTTTGATAAATACTTGGAGCTGGGCTCCTCTACTTCTGCATATGGAAGCATGGCCGATGAAATGTATATACAAGTACCAGCTGCCTCGGTAATGAATTTGGTCCTTTGTCCTCTCACATCTAGAGGCTGGTTAAAAGCTGCAGGGATAAGTTTTTGAACTCCTGTCATCTTTTTCTGCATAGCTCCAGTGATTGGCACATCTGTGTGATGTCTGATATGTGTTAGCATGTGGGATGTATTTCCACTCACATTGTGTACAGCTGTCTTACAACACTGATACACTGTCTTTGTCCTACCCACCACTTGCTGTCCACTGCTGCCGTAGTTCACTGGGAAACCCAAACCTTCCCACAATGCTTATTTAAAACAAGTATGTGTCATCTGAACTTGCCATTCTTGTTTTGGGTTGGTACATAGGTGTTGTCTTCTTCTTCTGCTCTTTTACTGTTGTGGCAGTTGGCAAACAGTGTTGCATTACTGTGCACGCCCCCCTCTGGGTTGGAGTGTGAATTGCCTGTGACTGACAGATGAATTCTTTGCACAATTACACCATTATCAACATGGGTTTTTCTTTTTATTCCTTCATGCTGAGGGCAGTCATGGCCAGAGGCGTTATCTTTTCGGGTTGTCTGTCTGCATATCCGTCTCATCCTTGTGAACGTGATTTCTCAAGAAGGCTTTGAGGGAATTTCCTAACATTTTGCACAAACTTTCATTTGGACTCAATGAGAAAATGATTAAATTTTGGTGGTCAAAGGTCCCTGTGACTTAACAAAATGAGTTTTTTGGCTGTAACTGTGAAATACATACACTAATTATGACACAAGTTCACACAAGTCTTTATAAATGTCTTATGACATTATATATCCAAAACTGTCAGAGGTCAGTTTCATTATGACATAATGTTCTGCAAAAACACTTTTTAGGCCATTATTCAGTGTCATAACTCAGGAAAAGAAAGGGAGACATTTAGTCAGATATTGAATTGGTGACATTTATCTTGGGTTTCTCATGTTGAGACTGTGGTGATTGTATAGATTCTCTGTACTGCCAGGTTAAAGGTTTTTGTAAAGCATCAATGTTTTAGAAAATGTAGCTTCTTTGTCTGGACAGACATGAGTGTAAATTGTAATTCCTTCTCAACTGGTTTGTAGAGGCATGTAGTGGCAGTAATTCTAGTTTTATCTGAGATGCTCACAGGAAAAGGAGCTGATTCACACATTATTTTGGTTTACTTAAAATGATCTCAGCACTTTAAAAAGCCACTTTTGGTTTATTACAGGCGCGTGAACAAAGATGCTCTTTGTGCTAAAAGGCTTTTGGAGGGAAAAAAGGGCTTGCTGCCGATGCATGCTGGCTCATCAGGAGTGAGGGAACTGCAGATGAAATAGCCCGTAAAAGGTGAGATCGCATCATGGGTACTTTTTCGCCGTAATTAAGCACCAGCCACTCTTTGCAAAAGAGATTCTATCACTTAAGTGCTGAAGCTTCAGGTCCCAGAGATCATTTCTGCCCCTGTGCGTTGAACCAGATCTCCCAAAGGGCCACAGTGTTTTGAACTCCAGCTGACGAAGCTGTCGGCTTAGATAAAAGAATGAGAGGGAAATCATTTCAGCTCGTCCTGCACCATTTGTTAGGTTGTTGCCTGGAAAAATAAATGTTAAATGTCGAGGCTGCAAAAAGATGTGTATCAAGGAACTCTCCCACACTCTGAAATCTCTGTGGTCTAAAGAAGGAATCTTTGGTTTGACGTGTCAGCATGTGTGTGTACTTCAGCAAAATCATCTTACAACTAGAAACTATATAGGGTATTTTGTTTGTTAATTTAATAGGTGGAATGTTAAAGTTGAACTAGATGTAGGGAGGTGTATTTTAGTATTTCACCACTGGATGGTGCTCAATATGGAATAACGCCTGTAAGTGAATGCATCTCTGATTCAAGTGAGTCTGCATGAATGGATGGCTCATGCTATAATAAAATGAACATAATTAAGTTTATATATTCAGATTGTCTAATACTGACGCAAACATTTTATGTTTGAATTGCTCCAGCAGTATCTAAACCCAAGCTGTACCCACTCCCTCAAACACGCAGCTGAGGGCCTTGATGAGCTACTTTCTAATCTACTCCATGAGCAAAGAATGAGATGATTTCAATAACAGGCTCCAAGTGGTTCTGCCACCACGCCTGTCCTGATTAGACTCGTCATATTAAAACCATGTGCACGACTGCTCTGCTCTGTCCTGGTCTGTGCTGAGTGTCCATCAATAACACTAATGACCCGTAGCCTCCAGGGGAAAAAACAAACAGTGTAATGAAACCACAACCTTAGGCTCTGCTTCTTTCGAAAAGGGAGAGGCCAGGGGTGGAGAAAAGACACATAGATAAGCAGAGAAGAAGAAGAAAAGGAGAGGCTGGCCTGCAATCATTTGCTTTGCATGCGCGTGCACACACACACACACACACACACACACACACACACTCAGGGGAGTTCACAGAGGAGGTGCTACCATTATTGTAAACACAACAAAAACTTGATGTGATGATTTGTGGAGTGTCTCCACCCAAACACACTTCCCACTTATGCCAACTGTTAGCAAGCACTAACACCCCCCCCCCATACTCCCCCACCCCATCCCTGTTTGAAGGCTACACTCCCACACCCATCCACCTCTCCAAAATGTTTCCCCTGGCGTCTGAGTCAGCACGGGTGCCAAGTCAATCAGTGTGAGAGCTGCCAGCTGTGATGGCCTCTCTCTCTCGGGGTGTGATGTATGTTCCAGTGAGGGGGCAGTTACATGCCACACAGGGCTGGCTGCAGTGGCAGAGGAGAGGAAGGGAGGGTTGGGGTGAGGAGAGAAAGAAGAAGGGGAGGAAAGAAAAAGAGGACGGTGGCTGAACAGGAGCTGTAATGAGGCCTGATGGATTCTGAGGCTGTGCCAGCTGCCCCATTAGCTGAGTGGCTCCTAGCCCCACCAAGTGTTGCCCACAGTGTGCCCACCCATCCACACACACACACACACACACACACACACACACACACACACACACACACACTGTAGGGACACAGCAGCTTGGGGATCCAGTCCCTTTGACACACACACTTCGCATTTAACTAAAACAGATTGCACTGACTAATGCACACTCTTCTGTCTGACTTCCTTAGCTCTTTAAACACACACTTACACACACACCCATTCAGTGCCTTGCCAGCCACACTTCAATACACACTGAGCCCTTTATGAGAAGCTGTGGGTTAATGATGGCAATAACTCGTCCCAACGTGTTGATTAAGTGCGAGAGGATACATGGGTGACATTGGCATGTGCTAATCAACACTGATCAAACCAGCACACGCACGACAGTTAAATGTGAAGCTGCCAAACTCACCTCGGTGCCCTCCTCACACCACTCCACTGCCCACACACAATGACATTATACACACTGATGTCTATTCATAATATTTTGGTGTTCTTTCAAGAGGCAGTGTCTTTGGACTTTTGTCTGGGGGAAGTTCTTTATGTAGGTGATGTAATTACATAGGCAATTTGAATAACAGTGGGGGCGTGGCCACTGCCCACTTAGCTCCCAGATGCAGTCAAGGTATGATTGCTCTTTGTTAAAACGCTTGACATGCAGTTGCTTTTGGATATTTTTATTAAGCCTGCAGAAGGATGAGATGTTTAGGGAAAGAAAAAGGTAACTGTATTTTTTCTAATGATTTGAAATGGAACAAATACTCCTAAAGTAAAACAAAACTCTGCTGAAAAGGCCAGCTTTACCAGTTTAAGGTGATTAAGCTGGTTTACCAGCTTGTTTTACCAGTTTACGGTATGTTTTTGCATAATTGTTGCTGGTTTAGCCAATCATACCAGCTTGTAATGGTCACCCTCCATAGCTGGTTTAGTGGTTGAAATTCCTGTGAAAGTGAAATCAAATCAATGTCCTTGAGTAATGACAATAGGTGGGTTTCCATTACAGATTTGCGTAAAAAGTAAGCAATATTGAAATGTTGATAAAACACAATTGCACGTGACAGCGTTTCCGTTGAGTGATGTTATGCAACTTCTCCTGTCGCGATTACATTCCAAGAAGCATGGCGATGGATGTTTAAAACATTAGCGGGTTTATCTCTATTGCAGCAGCCGCGCTAGCCAGCATTACTTACAATTAGGGCGATATAGGCATGGAATGCAAGCAATAATGGAAAGGCAAGCCCCTTACAAATATTCACAGCGGAATTGTGGATTGCAAACTTCCCGATGGTCTGCTCATTATTTGAAGTTATGCCATGCAATAACACCTCTTGTAGCTCCTGCTGCATCATACTCAGGAGGCCAGTTCCTACAGACAGGCGTGTAGCCATAGCATCATGTGACCTATAAAAACAAGACAACTGTTTCCTTTGCAGTTTTGCTAAATATGGCATTTTTGAATCACCTGAAATACCACCTCGTGTCACCTCATTTTGCTCATGATTTTTCACAACATGCTATACTATGATATGGTTTTGTTTTTTTTTTAAGATTTTTGAGGATGTGCTAAACTATGGCGGTTATTCATGAATATTGATGGCATGATAGACTGTTTTTTCATTGTATATATGTGTAAATGTATAATTATTATTATCATTATATCCTCTAAATAGTATTGTTATATAATATTAATAATACAATATATGATATTATTATCATTACTATTTTGATTTTTTTAATATATGTATATATTTTTAGAAGTAGAATAAACTAATTGAAACTATTTCTTCTGCAATCAACACAGATAAACACTAGCAATGATACTCATTTGCAGTACTGCATGGCGCTCATCTGCTATTTCACAGAGGAGAGCTCACGGCCCAATCAGTACACCTTCTGTTAATTATTTTATTATTTGGTTGAATGCATAGAAGTCATGATAAGGAATTATATAACACAGGTTCATTTTTAAACTATTGTGGCTCTAAAGAACCCCATAAAAAGTGCACCAATAATGTATCTATTAACATCCTTGTACATTTGTTTTTTTTGTCTTCTAATTTTTACTCTTTGTAATCATCATGTTGCAATATTTCAGGTCCTGAATGATAGTGCATTGATGATTCTCCCGCCTGTCTGGCCAAGGTGCTGCACTCATAACAGGTATGGTCAAAACTTGCAACTTAATTACTATTAATCTAGTTTTTAATCTATCTTTTTTAGATTACTTTATTCTCTTGCTATTGTTCTGAATAGCTTATTTATGAAGGGACTTTAAACTGTTTAGGTAAAATAGCCACACACTGTATTGTTGATCTAAAAGCACGTAATGAATTTCATTTGTTTATGGCTTATTTTGAATTTCAGATCCTGGCTGTGATAGTTTTATCTGCTTCCTACTTCATTGCTGTGCTGTAGGCGACACTGCTGACCTTGCATGTTAAACGCGTAGTTAGGACATAAGATCATTTTATAAATATGGCCTCTGTTTGTGTCATTTTCCAGTTTATTTATTTTCTATTTGATTTTATTGATCATATTATCAAAGGCAATTGTTGACATTACAAGTTTAATTCTGTTATACTTTTTTTTTTTTTTGTAGACTGAAGCATTTGGATAATGGCTGCATCCGTAAAACTCCGGATTATCCTTGGTGACAACAATGCAGAAAATCAAATCAGGCATGCCGAAGTCTGTGGAGGATCTGTCAAATGAGATCAAACGTCACTTTGATATAGAGGGGGATATTAGACTTCAGTACATGGACGGTGGCTTTGATAATGAGTGTGTTAACCTTAACAAAAGTAGCGATGTTTAAGAAAAAAGCACGGTGAAAATCACCTGCTTGTCAAATGCTCCAGACCTGAACAAAGACCAAATAAACCAAAGTGGGGAAGGAACCTCTTTGTCATCCTCTGACACAATACTGCTGTGTTCCCATGAAGCTAAAGTTTCCATACGATGTGGAGATGCAACTTCAAAATGCAAACCAGGCCTTCAGATCAAATGGAGAAAGCCCGACTGAGCAAGTCATTAAGCTAAAGACATATCATTCAAACTTGGAAAAAGAATCTGTTGCTTAAGCCTTAATTAAGCACCGTGTTTGAGCGAACAGGGATCTGCCAGTGGTTTCTACGGATGGAAAATAAACCTAAAGTGCAAGATGACAAACTACAGGACAAAGCTTCGAAACTTGGGTTGGCCAGAACTGAGCATTTATTCCCTTAAGCAAACCAACAAATAGATGTCAGCCTGTCTCAATGTAAAAAAAAACCCAGAAAAGCAGAGGTAGATTTTGGTTCTCCCTATCCTGCTGGAGAGACACAGGACAGTCTTGAAGGTGAAAGACCAGCATTGTTATCTGAAGTCACAAAGAGACATAATGATGAAGTTGTCAAAGAGAAGATAGCCAAGACCTTTGCATACAGAAGGCAAGAATTTGTCAGAGACAATCCCATAATGGTGGAGTTCAAGAGAAGATGACCAGGACTGATCACTGTGGCAGAGGTATGAAATGCATCTCAAATTGGCTATAATCAATATCTTTTGTCATGTGCTACACGACAATGTTTTAATTGTAAATGTGAAAGAGTGAAAACGTTTGATGCAGGATTCGAGTAGCCTATGAGAATGACTACGTTTTGTGTTAAATATGCATCACTTTGTGTAAAATGAAAACTGAAAACACTTTTGAGTTGTTTAGAGCATATTCTGCTTTATAAACAATCTTTTGAGAGCATCTCTACTGGAGTCTCTCAGTACCTCAAGCAGTTACAGGATTGTACTGAAATTAGAAAAATGGCAGAAATTTGGAAATCCCTTATATAATGTTGAATGTTTTCAGGTACCACTAATATTTTGTTTGTGGACATAATGTTTACAGGTTGAAGCAGACTTTGTCAGGATTACCACTGCTCCCCTCGTCTCAAAGTTCCTTGCACAACTTGACCAACACAGTGACCAACTAATCAAAGTGTTCAAGAAGAAGGGAGGTTCTGCAGGGAGGAAAAATAGACTGCTGTTGTCCCCAATTGCAGAGGTATGTTTTGAACACATTATGGGATTTGAATTATATGTTGATGTAGTCTGTTTTAACAGGAATAGAGAATAGTTAACACAGAAACCAACAATCACACCTGTGAACATGCCCAGTAAGTGTAAAATTGTGATCTGAAAAATAGAAATTCCTGTGAAGTCCATGTGCAGTCCTAAAGTATAACTGCTCTTTTCTTTTAGAATGAAACCATCGAAAAGAGGAGGGAGTGCATCCTCAGGGCACTTTGTATCTACCTGAATGAAGACCCAGACATCCTGTTCAAAGAATACCTGGTTAGTCATTTTTATTGTTTGGTTTCTACAGTTATATCAAATCCATGCAGTCTAATGCAATCCAGTACAACAAATCTGCCATACATTCTTCTTTTACAAAGCTTACATATTTGAGTTTTTGCTGACACTGTCAGAAAGGTGATAATTCTGTTAGGGTTGTGCCGATTAAAACTAGTTTGATTTGAGGCCTAATACCAGACCAGAAACACCAAATTTCACCACTGGATGTCAAATGTGACTCAGCCACTCCCAAGAGGAACATTATGAGTGAGCTAATGGGCTATCCTATCCTGTTTACAAGCCACATTCTGCTAGTTCTCTCAAAACCACTGAATTGACGTTCTGTAAAATAGGCAAAATTACATTTATGGCCGAAACAGACTAAAATTATTGGCTGTTCGAAAATAGAAGAGCAGGGGAAAATTACACTTATAAAAATGACTGAACTAAAAAATAGTTTTCAGTATCAATTAATCTATCAAGTATTTTATATATTATTCAGTTAGTCGATTTGGCTTTGGGAAACTGACCATGTCCTGACATTTTATACACCAAGGTAAAACCTTGAGTGTCGTGCTTTGTCCCGACAAAATCCACAACCTAAATATATTTAATTTACTTTTGTGGAGGACGAAAGAAACCAAAAAATATTACCATTTAAAAAAAAAAAGACTCAACAATTGAGCCATCAAAACAGTTGGCATTTCTGTGTCAATCAACTAATCGCTTTGTTGACTTGTAGATACAGTTTTATTGAAATGCCTTACATTCCAAAAATGTTGCTGAACTGTTTGTTGGACCAAGTGCACCAAACTGTTAAAATAAATAAAGGATAGAACAATATATTAGATGTATCAAATCTGTTTGTGTGGAACCGGTTGACAAACTAGAATTAGTTCAAATCAAATAATAAAAAACTAAATTAGATGAAAACCTAATGTTTTCATTAACTAAACTTAAATCTATTATTTAACAATAAGAAATAAGAATTCCAAAGTTGAAAAAACGTCGAAAAAAAGGGGCGAAAAAGTCACCCTTACAACAAATGTCAAAAAAAATCATAGTATAGCATGCTGAAGAAGATAAAAATATAGCATGTTGAAAAAATGGTACAAAAAGTCAGCATTCCAAAGTTGAAAAAAGTCATAGTAGATTATGTGGACAAACGCCATATTATAGCATGTTGAATAAACAGGCGAAAAAGTCATCCATCTAAATTTTAAAAAAAAGTCATAGTAATGCATGTTGAAGAAGATTATAGTATAGCACTGGGGTTCCCAAACCTTGCCATGCCAAGGACCCCCAAATTGTATTAGCTTCTGGCGCTGACCCCCTGCTTCAATTTTAAGCTGTTTTTTTTTAATTACACGTACATTATTATGGCAAAAATCAAACAAACAACTTCTTAATATATTTTCCTTATTTTATTAATAATGATCAGTCTTTCCTCTGTTATAAACATTTCTTGTCATTTTATTCAAAAGTAGTATTAACAGCAAACACTTTTTTTCTGTGTTGTTGGGCATTTTTATTGATACATTCATTACATTCAGTCTCGTCAGTCATTTCCATCTTAACAATATTCAACAGTAATATTAACAGTAATCCTTTTAAGAAGTATTTTTCTCTTTTCATTGTTTCTGTCTTCTGTTAAAAACGGTCCCTGTCATTTCTTCCTTAACAGTATTCAATAGTAATATAAACAGTAAGCATTTTTTTCTCTTATTTATTCTTTCAAGTCTAATTTTGTTAAATAAAAATTAAAACATTGGCATGAAAGGACACAGATTTGGATAAACAGTGATGAATAACATCTAAATACTGAGAGAGGGGTCTGTGGTGTCACCCAATATATCCAGCGTTACAAGTACAACATGTCAAAGAAAAAATACAGAAATTGACATAGTATAGCATGTCAAAAAATGTAAAAAATACATCATTTCGGAAAAAAACTGAAAACCAAATAGTATAGCATGTCGAGACAAGTCAAAGCGCAGCATGTTAAAAAAATGTCTAAAAACATCATAATATAGCATGTCGAAGAAACTACCAAAAATGACACAGTATAGGATGTCAAAAAATGTCAAAATATGACATGTCGAAAAAACTGCTGTCAACCACATAGTATAGCAAATTAAGAAACATTATAGTAATAAATGTTAAAAAAATGGACAAAAACGTCATAGTGCAGCAGGTCGAAAATGCATTTGAAAACCACATAGTATATGTGAAATATGTCAAAAAAATATGACATGCCAAAACAACAGCTGAAAACCACATATAGCATGTCAAGACACTTCATAGTATAGCATGTCAAAAAATGGCCAAAAACATCATAATATAGTATATCAAAAAATAACTGAAAACGACGTAGTATAGTATGTCGAATAATGTCAAAATATGACATGTCGAAAACATGGCTAAAAAAAACACATAGTATAGCATGTTAAGACACGTTATAGTAATAGTTGTTGAAGAAAATGACCAAAAACTTCATAATATACAATGTCAAAAATTCAACAAAAAACGCTATTGTATAGAATGGTGAAAAATGTCAAAATATGACATGTTGAAGAAGCTGCTGAAAATCACATAGTTTAGCATGTCTAGAAACGTCTTCGTATAGCGTGTCAAAAAACAGTCAAAAACATTAAAGTATAGCATGTGGAAAAATGTAAAAAAAAATATAGCATGTTGAAAAAACGACCAAAAACAACATAGTATAGAATGTCATGTCACGGCCCTGGCTGTGATGTTGTTTTTTGTCGTTGCGTGTGTGTTCCTATAGGCTTTGTTTTCCCCTCCGCTTGTCCTCTGTTCTCTTTGTGTTTGTTTGTGTGTGTGTTGAGGGGCCACCTTTTTTCCACTGGACCCAGAGGAGCACACCTGTTCCACATTTCACTGCAAACACGGCTTCTTCATATACCCTGGCTGAATCTCATGTCAATTGCATCCCTGCTTCCCTCACTTGCGTCTTTTCCTTGAGTCTAAGCCCACCCACCAGGGATGCATGGAGAGACGCAAGGAAACCATGACAGGAAAGAGGAAGCGAGCACAGACGATTTTAACAGAGAGATGAGACGTTTTTTCCTTTGAAGCCTCACATGAAGCGATGCCCGTCTCTGATGAGGGCAGCAGCCAATCAGCTGATTGGGCCACTGCTGGTTGTTTGGGTGCTCTAAGCATAATGTGATGCTCACATAAAACAGAGGAAAAGTCACAAAACTCTGACAGAGCTGTGCACTGATGACTGCAACCACTGATGTTTCTGTCTCACTGATGAATGCAGTTATGTGTCAAAAAAGTGCCTCTGCAGAGGCAACAGACTGTATAGGCCCAAATAACTATAATAATATTAACCAAAAATGGAGCTGGCACTGTAGCTGCTGTGTTCACTAAACCAGTGACATTATTTTGTCTGAGAGGGTCTTCTCTGAGACTTAGTGGAATACTTAAGATTACGATTGATGATGATGATGCTGTTATGGTGCGCCCTCTGGTACTAGTGCCATACGCACAGCGCACAATTACAGTAGCGGCGGCGCTGTAGCTGACCACAACTGGATCAGCTGTCAGTTGCCTTTAACAGCTACAGAGAGTTTTGATAGAGATGATGTCACATCTACCCTTATAGATAAATAATAGCCTAATAATACAGATAGAGTTTGGCCTGTCAGTGGCACAGCAGCAGAGTTTCTCTGTTAAGCGAACACCTGCACTCTGTATTAATACTGTACCGTGTCCCGTTTAGAGTCTCAGAATGCTGTTCATTATTTGCATCTGTAGGCTATTTATTTTAATTTCTGATTTTAAATTCTTTGATGATCAGCCTCACGTGTGACTGATACATGAGAGTAAAACGTGTTTTATGCTGACAGACATGCTGGGATTTTATGCCGCAGCAAATCGATCATGAAAAAATAAATGAAGACGGGTTTTTTTTGGCCCTTTTCTTGTTCTGTTTTTGGGATAGTGAATCAGGAGATAAATAAAATATCAAACTCAGGAGAGATAAACTTGAGTGTAGTCTTTGATCTGTCTTCACTCCGGTGTGAAACTGTTAATCAATAACTAACGGGGCGTGTTGGCCGATAAAAAACTTCCGTAAAGACTGCTCTTGAGTGTCCCCGCTCATCGCTCCTCAGAGATTCCCCCTCGATCCTTGGCGATCCTTGCAAATAAGTGCTTTGGTACGTCCTACAAGATGATGCTTTAAGACCAACTTCCGGTCCAAGCGAGGAGCAAGGAAATAAAAATAAGAGGCTTGGGATTCTGCTCCTGTCTTCCCACTTCTCCAGTGCCAGATTGTCCACTCACCAGTGGTAATCACCGGCCACAGCGCTCAGCATTTCTAGTGTTTTTGCGTAGTGTTTTTTGACTCTAGTGTTTTTGTCTTTTGTGACTTTTTTCCTCAGACTCATCATTACTTCTCTGCGTCTTCTGATCGTTCCCTGTGTGCTCCCTGCTGTTCTTCCTATCGTCATCTCCACTCATTACTTCCACCTGTTCCTGCTGGCTCAGTCCGGGACTCAAGATTCCCATTTTCCCTCCATGCCATTTGTGTCCGCTCCACCTCATAGCTTTATTTGTTTGTTGTTCAAACTGCTCTGATTCCAAAAAAACAGCTGAAAACCACATAGTATAGCATGTTGAGACACTTTACAGCATAGGATGTAAATAAAAAACGGTCTGAAACATCATAATATAGCATGTCGGAAAAACATTTGAAAATGACGCGGTATAGTATGTTGAAAAATGTCAAAATATGACATGTCAAAAACTGCTGAAAACTACACAGTATAGCATGTTGACAGATGTCATAGTATGTAAAAAAAAAAAGCAAAAAATGTCAAAATATAACGTAGAAAAAAAGATCGAAAACGATAGTATAGTACAGTATGTTGAAGAAAAATCAATATATGAGAAACAGTCGAAGAAACAGTCGAAAACCACATACTGTTTAGCATGTCGAGACGCCTTATAGCATAGGATGTCAAAAACATTACAATGTAGAATGTCAAACAAATGACCGAAAATGACAGTAATAGTATGTTGAAAAACATTAAAATATGACATGTCGAAGAAACGGCTGAAAACCATGTAGTATAGCATGTCAAGACAGGTCATAGTATAGCATGTCAAAAAACACAACCGAAAACAATGTAGTATTGTATGTCAAAAATGTCAAAATATGACATGTTGAAAAAAACATGCTGAAAACAAGATAGTGTAATATGTGGGGGCACGTCATTGTATAGTATGTCAAAAAATGACCCAAAACGTCTTAATAAAGCATGTCGAAAATAGACTGAAGATGACATATATGTCAAAAAATTGCTGAAAACCACATAGCAAAGCATATTGAGACATGTTATAGTAATACATGTCGAACAAAGGGCCAAGAATAATAATATAGTGTGTTGAAAATCGAACAGAAAACAATATAGTATAAGTATGCTGAAAAATGTAACACTATGACATGTTGAAAAAACAGCTGAAAAAAACATATAGCATGTCAAAAAATGGTCCTAAACGAAAAATTGACCAAAAATGACATAGTACATTGTCAAAAAATGGCAAAATATGACATGTTGATAAAAATGCAGAAAACCAGTTAGTATTGCATGACGAGACACACCATAGTATTATAAGTTGAAAAAATGTCGATACTAAGTCATTTTAAGATGATGTTTTGTTTAAAACTATTTCAGACTACATAGTATACTGTGATTTTTTTGAGCTCCAATAACACTCGTTACCTTGAGGATAACCCAGACCTTTCACAAAAGAGCCAAAATGGGAGTTGGAAGGGCAATTGAATCACACTCGAGGACCACCAGGGTCTAAAAACAACTGGAAAAGTTGGAAGAACACTTGGTTATGGCTACTTAAGATATCGATAAAATCAATGTGTTTCATGTCATTTTTTTGTCTGTACTTTTATACCTTTTTCCTTTATTACACAATTCTGGATACTACTACTACTACTTTTTGGCATTTTGAGCATCTTTTTATGCTATTTCAAATAGCATACTGTACAATATTATTTTTCTAGTATTTTGGAAGACATAACGTTTTTGGGTCGTTTTTTTGACATAGTATACTAAAAGTTTTTTGGGTCATTTTCGTCATCCTTGCTGATCTTGCCAATAATATAAAATATGACCTGTCCCTAAAACAAGTGAAAGCACCTCGAAACAGCATAAATAGCGTGCCAAGGCATGCCACAGCATCGTATGTTGCAAAACAACCAAGAATACCATAATAATGCATGTTGAAAAACTGACCGAAAAAGGCAAGGCTATAGTAAGTGTAAAATGTAAAAATATGACCTGTCCCAAAAACAGCTGAAAACACCTCAAAACAGCATAA